>NW_026623944.1:2537-159015 GCF_030028575.1 Malurus melanocephalus
GGTGTTCTGGCTGAATTATTTTTTGTTTCCAGTGTTGTTAGGGGTGGGCTGCACCTCTTGCAGGGGGCGGGGAGAGGAGATGTGGGCTGCACCTTTTGCCCCCCCTGCTCTGTTCGCACTTTTTGCCCCCCTATTCCCTCAGCTGCTGCTTTGTTGGATATAGGAAGGGGGCAGCCAGTGGGGAGAACATCGGTGTCTTTCAGCCTTCCAATTTGCAATACAAGCAGCTGCTGTGGGTGCCTGCCTTTTGGACAGCATTCCCTCACTGTTGGCCACACAACCGACACAAAAGAATAGATACAAAATACACAAAACGTGGATGAAAAATCAGAAAGAAAGAAGGACTTTATTGTGGGACAAGCCTCTTTTATCATCAGAACCGATCAAAACTTTTGCCACTCTCTTCCGTTCCTGCTGCTTTCCTGTATGTGGCAAGGGGGAGTGAGTGGGAAGAAGACCGGTGTTAGCACTTACCTGTTACCATTAAAAAACAGAAAGGAAAAAGTTAAACATAAAAATAGAAAAATAGAAAAGAGGAAAAGGTTAATGTTAGAAATAGAAAAATAGAAAGTCATAAAAATAGAAAAGAAGTTTAAAATAGAGAAATAAAATATAGATAAATAAAGAGAAGTTTGAAGTAGAGAAATAAAGAGAAAAATGAGAAAGACAGAAACAAATGGAAAAGAAGATAGAAATAGAAAAACAATGAGAAAATAATTTAGAAGCAGGGAAATACTTCAGTTAGCAATAGAGGAATAAAGAAAAATAAAGAGAAAAGAAGAACTAGAGAAAGACAGACATTACAAACAGAAACATAAATCGAGAAATAGAAAAACAGGTAAGAAATTGCAAAGAGGTTAGAAACAGAAATAGCAAAACACAAACAAAGCTAGACAAAAAGATTGAAATTAGAAAACCAGATTTAGACAAATAGAAAACAGAATGAGAGAAACAGTAAGAAAGAAACATATAGACAGTAACAGAGAAACAGATGCAGAGACAGAAACAGAAAAGTGAGGAATAGACTGAAAAGTGAGAAGCACAGCAAGACACAGAACGGAGAAATTACTAAACCACACAAATGGAAGACAGGAGCTAAAGGGGGGGCCGGATCTGCCAGCTCTGAAAAAAAAACAAAAAAATTGGCCAAAAGCCAAACACTCATAACTCCTGCTTGCTTAGTATAGTGGTGAGTGTCCTCACCCCGCACACGGGAGACTGGGGTTCGATTCCCCACTCGACGCCAGCTCCAGGCGCTGGCAGCTGGGTGCTCAGGGGGGAGAGGGTAGGCATGCTTTTTTCCCCCATTTTTGCCATTTTCTCCCATTTCTTTGCTGTTTTTTCTCCAATTTTCTCACTGTTTTTTCTCATTTTTCCACCTTCTTTTTTACCATTTCTTCTCATTTTTTCACCATTTTTTTCCCATTTTTTTCCACATTTTCCTGTCTCCAACTCACCAACGCTCCTGGGGACAGGTGCCACCCCCTGCAGGTCGACTGTCACCTCGTAGCTCAGTCCCCAGCACGTCCCCAGGTCCTGCTTGTCCACCGAGCTCATCGTGTCGCAGAATCCAGCCAAAAGATTCACGTCTGTAGCTGTACAAAATTCCAGGCATTGGTACATAATACATAATAATACATATTATACATAAATGATATGTATATTATAATACATAAATAATACATAAAGCTAATGGAGAACTGTCCCTTTGGGAAAGATTTGCCATGTTTGTAAAATCTGTGTRAATACTTACAAACATGGTCAGATCTAGTACATGTCACTTTAAATGCAGAACGCCATCATTTGAAACAGTTTAAAACTTACGGGCTTTGATCGTAGCGCTACAATATTTTAGCTTACAAATTTGACAATACTGATCTTAAAACTGTTAAGACATTTCTCCAAGTACTTTAATAAATAGTGGAGACTAAATAAGGTGTTTAGCCTCATACCTGAACATAGTCCTTACCTGTATGCAGACCATGTAACATATGCACAACCTACCGAAATACACTTTAGCATTAAACTTGATTCGTGTGGCTCAGTTCTGAGCACCTTACTGAACCACACCTTCTGGAATATCCATGTACAGAAATCGGCTTTAAAATGGGCTAGGAGAAAGGAAGGAAAGATTACCGATGGGTCATCTTAAAGGACACGCATCTGTCACTTTGCTGAGGGAAAAGTTTTCGGCGTGTTCCAAGTGCCGTTCCAGTCGGCCGAGTCGGGGGGTTAAAGGGATAGTTCACGGGTGATGGTTGTGTAATCAGTCTGAAAATGTGACCAGCCCAGGCCACGCTTTTGCTGGAAGTGTTCTTTGTGGATTAATGAATGTTGCTCTGACCAAAACACCTGATTGATACTTTACTTTCCCTTGTGCATTTAACACCTTTGTGGTCACCACAGTCCCGGTATGGAGTTCAGCTGACAGTCTGAGGAGATCTTTCTCAAAACCTAGTGACAGCACTTGGGGCTAAATGTCAGCAGCTGCACTGCTGAGTTGTTTAGAATTTAGTGGTAGGATCTCACAGCTCTGTTTCTCTCATTTGCCATATGAAATAGGCAGTATATTTATTATTTGAAATGGGACTCTCAGATCTCTTACCAGGAAAGACTTCCATCACCGGGCAGAACTGTGTTCTCTCTCCCTCTTCTGGCTGGTGAGTCATCCAAAAGCAGAACCTGGCTGTGAATGGTGTCTCTTTTCAACAGGTAGGAAGTATTTTCCTACAGYCTCAGACACGGTTTGGAGGAAGGCCCCGGGAGTCCGAGGCCAGCTACAGCCTTACTTCCCAGCAACTTTTGTCCGGGAGGAATCCCGTGGCATTCACGATTCCAAAAGGCAAGATCGCACGTTCSGACCCCGGCTCCCGGCCGAGAACGGTGGCTCTTTCCCACGGGTAGGAAACGTTTCCACCCTCCCGTCCCAGAGGTACCTTGCAGCTGAAAATTGAGAATCTGAACACAGTTTTTCTACAGAGAAACTGGCCTTAAAATTGGACTTAGCATGGTCACTATACAATGCGCACAGGTGTGTATAGTTCACCACACACCAATTCTGCCTGCAACAGAACTACTTATTAGTTTATCTATCCCAAAGATTTAAATCACATACCAAAGAGAAATGAAATAAATCCAACATAAATTAAGTGCTAGTAATGAAATTCATATCCTAAAATGAGACTAGTACTAAGTTCACTTCTAATACCAGCTTAGGTGGTTATTATGATCCAATTATTTAAGGATATTAGAAATTCCTCTGCTGAAATTAAGGTGCAAGGGAGACAGGGTGCCAGTTAATAATATGGGTTTTATTGAGACACAGAGAGAGGAAAAGAAAGGGAGAAGCTGGAAAACAGGAGGGACAGAAAGAGCAACAAAGACAGAATAATGAAAATATCACCATCCATGAATCCCAACAGTGTTCCGTCGATACTCTCTGGCTGGTCATCTCGGTGGTGATGGTCCCCCCTAAACACAGAGAATCCAATGGGTTAATATACGCTCGAGCCGAGTGGTGATGTCCACACACATCCTCCCGGGGAGGGGACAATCTCTCCCAACACAGATCTACAGAATCTACTGCGTCAGCCCGCTATCCTGCGGCAAGAGGCCTCCGGAGAGCACTTTGGGGGTGTCTTTAACAGATTATGACATGCCCTCAGCTGCATCTCACGTGAATGTTGTGTGGATGTGGCCTGCCTGCAGCTGCACCCGTTTGTGCGAGAGAGGAGGGGTGTTCACTGCCTCTGACTAGAGGTTGGGCTGCATACCCAAAACCACGTCCCCCACCCCCCATTTCGGTGGGGTAGCCTGTGTATGCCTGGCTTCCATGGGCTTGATCTTCCCCATGCTAAATCCAGCMAGGGAAGAAACTCTGATGCAGTTGTGTGGATGCATTCCTTTCCCTCAGCTTTGTGTCTGCCTAGGCTGAGATGATTGAACAATAGCATCTATCTCAGCAGCTTAACTTACAGTCCAAAGTCCCAGTCAGGTGTCTTCAGGAACACTTCTTTGGTTATAGCTTCCTTATACAGCCTTTGTTATAATGAACAAAACTTTATATTAATGTTTGAGGCATGAACTATTTCAGGCTATGACAGTGTTGCATGAGCCTTATGCAGACTTGTCCACCTGTAYCCCAGAATGGATTCCATCATTTGGGAGAAAGTTTCACTACAGATTTGCTAGAATGTGTGGAAAGGTGGCGCAGAAAATTCTGCTGAAAATCGTGACAGTGCGGTGAAAATAAAAAAAAATTACATTGAAAGTAACAAAATTCCAGTGCCAATCACCACATTCCAGCAAATCCCGACAGTGTGCGAGAATGAGGCAGTGCACTCCTGTCTATGGTCCAGCTCCAATGTAGGTGAAATACCAATATACGGTTCACAAATACTCCAAATTGCTTGCTATTCAGCCTTTTGCCGAGAATCCAGGGAACAGGTTTACTCCATCTTTTGCTCCCAAGCGCATCTCCTTTGCCCAAATCACAGTTCTCACAGACACAAACTAAGCAGAAAAATACTACAACTGTTTGCTTTTAAACTAAAATTCTTAGGACCTCTGGGTACACAATTTAAATAAATAAGTGTCTTGCTGGTCATCGGGGGGAAAACTTCTCAGAACAGAAAACATCCCATTTTGACAATAATGCATTCTTTTGAGTCTGGGAACACTGCTCATATCAGGAATCTGAAAATTGGTATTTTGAAAATTGATCCTTCGAAATTGGGACACTGATGTGTTAGAACTTGATGTTGTATTTTTGAAACTGGATTATTTTAATATTACTGAACTTGGTTTTCTGGTATTTTGAAAGTGGGTTACTGTGCTATTTTGAAACTTGGTATTCTGCTACTTTGAAACGGGGATTTTGCAAATTGGTTTTCAGATATTTTGGAAATTGTCGTTCTTTTATTTTGAAACTAGATTATTCTGGTATTTTGGAATCGGTGGGTTTTTGTTGTGGTTTTTTTTTTTTTTTTTTTTTTTTTTTTATTTTTTTATTTATTTTTTTTTTGGCTGATGTTTCTTGTATCTTTGTGGGATTTGTGTTATTTGATTTTGTATAATGGCATAATGTTTATTTTTGTAGCCTGGGGGGTTTTAAAGATTCATGTTTAAAATAAGCAAAATTCGAGATCCAGGCGGTGGCACCTGAAGCTCACGGTACTTGGCTTGGGCAAAAACAGCTGCGATGGCATCAACGCGTGAGGAAGGTCGGTGACGCGTAAAACTGATGTTCAGCGGCGCATCGCTCACCGGCCGAGCCCCGACACCGGACGCGCTGTGACGCCACAGCCGCCGGAAGCGGCTCCCCGCGATCGCGGTCCGAGGCGGGCGCTGGGCGCCGGTGCCGACCATGAGCAAGCGCAAGGCTCCCCAGGAGAGCCCCAACGAGGGCATCACCGACTTCCTCACCGGTAGGTGTGTGCGCTCGGTCGGTTCCGTGGGTGGGAAGGGCCGCACACCGGCTGCTCTCATCGCGGTTCTCCTGCAGAACTGGCCAACTACGAGCGCAACGTGAACAGGGCCATCCACAAGTACAACGCTTACAGGTAACCGCCTCCCTCCCGCCGCGCCCCCGTCTCGGGGTCCGGACCTTTCGGACGCTGACCGGTACTGTTCCGCAGGAAAGCGGCCTCGGTCATTTCTCGGTATCCGAGCAAGATACAGAGCGGGGCTGAAGCCAAGAAGCTGGTAGGTGCCCGTGCCCGGGTTGCCGGCGGGAGGATGTGGGGCAGCCGGAGCGGAGACGAAATGCCGGAGGTTCCTGGGAAGCGTGGGGACAGCCCTGCTTCTCCCAGAGCCTCTCTCCGGTACCCGAGTCAGAGTTCGGGGACGAGTTGTGCTGTGGCCACCGTGGGGGTTTCAGAGCTGGAAGCGGGCACCTCATCCGAGTCTCTGCCTGTAAAAATATCTTTTCCCTTTGCTTTGTTGCTGCTTTGTTAAGTCAGAGATCTTGAGCAGTAAATGCCTCATCCACAAATACTGCTTTGGGGAAACTTAGTATGGCTGTCGAGTTACACTGTTTATACTGCTTGCGTGGTACTCTTGAATTCTTGTGCTCTTTCGTGGTCTGCTTATTTATTGTGGTCCCGGGTGCCCCACAGTTCTTTCTGGACTCTAAATTCCAGGGAGCTTTCCTTTCTTCCCACATATAATGACTGCGTGATTTCAAAGTTACCTTGTTTGTGCTCACCCTACCAATCTTTAGGAAGGAGTAGGTGCTAAAATTGCTGAGAAGATAGATGAATTCTTATCCACCGGAAAACTACGCAAATTGGAAAAGGTGGGTTTCTTGCCCTTGTTCTGTGTTTCTCGACAGTTCCATTTCTCGACAACTTACCAAGTAGCCCACCTTGCTTTGCACATTTCTGTGCTTGTCCCTGGAGAATCATAGGAATGGTGAACAGAGAGTCCTTGGCAAGTAGAAATCAGCCAAAGCCTCAAATCTATCTGTTCACAACAATTTTTTTATCTGACATAATCAGCGTGCGCAGATCTTCTGTAAGAAGTGGCGTTCCGTCTCAGGAAAGCTGTGGAATTTTGTGCTTTAGGCCCGCTGTTGACCTTAGCGTGGACGGTTGAGCAGTTTCGGAGCCAGTTATGTGCAGAGTTAATGCAATGCACCGTAGTACCCTCGGTACCATTTTGTAGTGGCTTACAGTGAGCCTCCAAACCAGAGTCTAACTAAGCTGTTTATCTTATCAAGGCTTTTGTTGTTGTTGTTGTTGTTTATTGCAAATGGAATAAAGAAGGATTTGGTTTTTGTTATTTTGTTTTTGTAGATCCGTCAAGATGACACGAGCGCATCTATCAATCTCTTGACACGAGTCACTGGCATTGGGTAAAAATTTCTTGTCATGTTTGCGGTTTTTTTCCCCCTTCTCCTGCTCATTTGATGGACTTATGAGCAGAAATTGGGTGATTGTGAATAACAAAGACAGCGAGCCTGAGCTGATGATGTCACACCCACGCTGACACACTGTAGTCACGATTACAGGATTGTCTGAGACCGAAGGGTATAGAACCATCAGTTGCAGACTTTGGGGTACAGGAACGGAAGTAGGAAGCTCCCATGTGCAAGCTGAGAGGGGAAAGATAGATGCCAGTCGAGGATGGAACCGTGAAAGACAACTGAAGCGGAAGTGAGAATCTGGCTTCAAGGGTTTTTCTAGAAGGAGAAGCGTAGCCTCGAAGCAGGCAACAAAACAAAAACAAGGGAATGAAAAAGCCTGTCGGGACTCTGATGCAATGTTACTGTGCCTGTAGTATTATTGTCTGAAGATATATTGCCTATTATGTGGGATCTGTTTAATTTTTTATAATGACACGTCAGCATACAGTTATATGAATGCTCAAAAATGTGCTGGCCGAGCTTTGGCTCTCTGCCGACCAAAAGCGTAAACTGAAAAGGCAGATGCTGAGAAGACGTAAGCGTCACAAGCTACCTCAGTCTTGTCCTTTAAAAACCTAGACAGTTACAAGGAATTCTAATGTTCTATTTAGTGTCATAAGATTCTTGCCGTTCCCGATGCCACATTGCCTTATCTCTTTGCAGTCCCGCTGCTGCTAGAAAGTTTGTCGAGGAAGGAATTAAGACTTTAGAAGGTAAGTGTAAATTTGGGGCCTCAGTTGACACTGCAGTAAGCTTTTCTTCTGTCGAGCTGCCTCTTCTGCAGTGGTACTGTCGTAGCGTATATGCCCTAGGCTTTGAAGAAAGTGCATGAGATGCTAAAGCTAGTGCACAGGCTTAAGGCATTGCATACGTATCCATAGCTAAGTCCGTGCAGTTCACGTGGAAGAYATAACAAGAATTTTGCTTCTTGGGTGGTCTGTTAAGTCTTTGTCAAAAGCACTCTATGCATTTGTGGTCATCCTATGGGCTGTTGCATAGGTAGTTTGAAATTCCCTCGTTTGAGGTTGTATTCTTGTTATGTTTTCTTTGTGTGCGTTACCTTTGCTTCGGTGGAAACTTACTGCAAGATTTTCGGTCCTCAATTAACTGTTTTGTTTGGGGTTTTTTTCCTAGATCTAAGAAAAATTGAGCACAAGCTGACTCATCACCAGCAAGTTGGGTTGAAGTAAGCTTTCGTGGGTACAAGTGCTCAGTGTTGTTAATGACTCCTTCAGGTGGCGGGACTTAACGTAAGGTTACACGGGCCACAGACGGTTCTCTTCTCCGCGCTCTGTGTGTTTTTCAGCAGTTATTTAAAGCTTTCGTTTCATTGGGGTTGAAAGGCTTAATCTCTGTTCAGGAGGAAGTTAATATTGAGTGAGTTCCTCAGTTAGCTCAGGGAGTATCGCTTTAGCGAGTGTTTCTTCGCAATCTGCATATACGTGGCCCGGGCTGTTTTTTCACTATGTGCCGTGAACGAGGTAAGGCCTTTGCGTGTCTGAACTTGACAATTCTGTGCAGAATATGTGTTTGTCACTCAGTGTTTATCAGCTTGAATGCTGCTTGTCGAGTGTCTGTTCGGTTGCTGGTGGAAGAACTGTAGCTGTGTCAGAAGCTGCAAGTGAGCCGAATGAAACCAAAAGGTGTTGCGTGCACCTGGCCTCTTCTTCTCCGCAGTTGAGCAGCGTGCTGACAATCTGTTTTTTAGGTGGAAGGCAAATATATGTGGAGCTGTATTGGAGTCAGGACCTTCCCTTTAGCTCCTGCTGACGCAGGTCGCCTCTGACTGTGGGTGAGGGACCTGTTCCTCCTGCTTGCCAGTGGGCTGTTCTGTCGGGAACCTTTTGTATTTTCAGAGGGCTATGCAAATATTAAGCAGTTGCTTATTTGGTAATGCTACTTCCACCTCATAGCAGCTTTTCATATACAGTGGAAATGCAGAAACGGTGTTCTAATCATCGTCGAGCTCGCGGTTGTGAGTTTTTACTGTCACCTTGAGAGATTTTTTCTAAGATGTTTGATGAGAGTCTGGAGTTTTTTTGTGATGTGACGGTAGCAAAAGTTGGTGTTCTTTTCCCCAATATACATTTAATTAACTAAAATTTTAAGATGCCGCCCCTGTGATTCTTTCCGATACTTTTGTTTTTAAACTTGCAGGTATTTTGAAGATTTTGAGAAAAGAATCCCAAGGGAAGAAATGCTGCAAATGCAGGTAAGAACCTCCTTGTTAAGGATGCCAGGTTCCAATGATCGGTGAATGACCGACGCCTCTAAATGAGCATCTTCCCTTTTTTGCATAGGAAATTGTGCTGAAAGAGATAAAGAGGCTGGACCCAAACTATATTGCTACAGTCTGCGGCAGTTTCAGGCGAGGTTGGTACTCTGTGATCTTATCTTTATTTTGGGATAATAAGCGAGACGTGTTACTGCGTATGCCGTCCTTCTTGAAGGTGTCTATGCCAGAGCCTGGCCTTTTCCTGTTAGTACTGTCTCGACCGGCTAGTTCGGTGACAAGACGTCCGCATAAATCCTTGCTTCTCGCCCTTCACCCGTGAAGAGTAGTATGTTGTAACGTGAATTGGTTGCTCTGTTTTTACACTAACAACATTTGTGCCTCATTGCTGTAGAGTACGAAAGAAATTTGTGGATATTTTCTTAAGTGTTGTAAGTATAAAGTCTTTGATGAAAGAACAAGATTCTCTTACTTTAAGGTTTTGAGGTTTGTTCTTTTTTGGTAATGTCTCCAATAGTGACCGCTTTCTGCTAAAAGAAACATGTTTACAAGAAGCGGTAAGATGGACATTCACTGACATTAGTATACTTTGCCACACACAGAGGGATTTTTCTTTGCTTCTTTCTTGCCTAGGTGCAGAGTCAAGCGGTGATATGGATGTTCTCCTAACCCATCCCAGTTTCACATCTGAATCATCCAAACAGGTGTGTTTCTCAGATGCTGGCGATCAGTACTGTACATTGCATATAGTCTCAGACTTGTACTACGGCTTTTTGTGGTTTCGTATTTACTGTGATGCTAAACTTCTCTCTTGGAGCGCCRTGTTTATTTTGGGGAGTTTACTTCTCAGGTCCACATACTACATTGCATTTCTCTTGAGGAACTAGTCCATGTGCTTATTCTTATCCTTCTGTCCCTCTTCTTCCTGTCACACACCACCCCCTTGAATGCACATGCTTCTGTTATGCTGAACTGTAAAGCTAGCTGGATTAAAAGTAGACCGAGTATCTCTTTACGCAGCCAGAATCATTTAGATGACAGAAAACTGTCCTGCTGCTGTTGTAATCTTTTGGAACTAACTCTGAAATAGTATTTGTGAGGGTCCTTTCTTGTGTCGCTTCTATAGATTCATTGTTTAAAAGCCAAATTGGATTTGTCATTGCCAGCTAAAGGTGATCTCACGTGGGGGTATTGGTGGAAATTGGTTTTGATGCACAGCTGTAATTTTATTAGTTTTTTTCCCAATGTTATTGTCAAAGTTTTTTTCCATTTGGGTCACATTGCATGTAGAATAGTAATTTAATTATCATGACATCCTGTACTTATATGAGCCTCTGTCCAGTAAACAGGTAAGCTTGTTATTTCTGAAGTAATTTTTACTTTTGTGTTATCACTGTTCCTAGTCAAAACTTCTGCATCAGGTTGTAGAACAGCTGGAAAAAGTTCACTTTGTCACAGATACGCTGTCTAAAGGAGACACAAAATTCATGGTAAGAGTGTTTTCGGTGGTGAAGGATGTTGTGGGGAAATTACTTTTCCTGACAGGTACTAGGATGAATACAAAATACATCACGTGGCCTGCTGCAGTTGGGGGTGGGGGTGGCGTGTGTTTGCTCGATTTAAATTTCCCCCTTGCACCTTGTAAGAACMTGCTGCAGTTAACTATTAGGAAATGCCTTATGGTACGATTTCAGGATTACAAAGTACAAATATTTGTGTAGTTCTGAACTCTGCTGATGTAACCTTTATCGCATAATGTCAATTGCGTCTACATTGCTGCGCATTGCCTGGAACCTCAGCGTGACATTGCTTCTTCAGTGAAACTGGTGACCTCTTCTGTAGTGGTGTCCTCACGATCTTGGAAACGTTTATCTTTGATGACAGGCCTATGTTTACCTGATTTTGTCCAGTACATAATGTATTCTTGTCTCCTTCTGAGTCCGTTTCGCTACAGAACGGATTTAATGGATGACCTACTAGAATTAGGATATAATAGAGATTATGTGGGACGCCTGAGGCAAGTAACAAATTACAGGAACCTTACTTTTCTTAGATGCCACATTGACACCGCAGCTTTTTCTTCTTTTCTTAACCTGCTGGTATATTTGTGCATACCGAGAAGCCTGATAATAGTTAGGACAGGGAAATGAGGAGTCCAGCGATCCTTACTGCTGCAATAAAAATGTAAGAAGCAATTATGTGCTACGTAGCATAGCAGTTCTCATAACAGTGTAAAATACTGATCCACTGCATTCTGGTATCTGGCTGTTCTGGTAAAATGTTTAATCACTTCAGCATGGATTCAGCTATGCTTTCCGGGATGACTGAGGATTGTTTGGAGGTCGTTTAGGGGTGGGGAGGTAAAGATGGTTCTCCACTCTGTTTAATTTCATTTGAATTTCGCTCTGGCCGTACTTCCTCATAGGGTGTCTGCCAGCTGCCAGATAAAGAAGATGGAACATCATATCCACATCGGAGAATCGATATCCGGTACCGTCTTCCAAAACCCCCACCCAAACCCCTAGCTTTGCAGTAGGCAATTGCATCAGCTTTTGCATTCAAATCTCTACCTGCACGTTCAGAATGTGCCATTTACTACTTTTCTAATGCCTTTGTGGTGTAGGAGCCGCTGTACAACTGCCAGTAACTGCGGCAGGTTATTAGAATTATACTGTGTTTCAAATCCTGATGACGATTCTGATTCAGAATTGTGTCCTGTTTTACCATCCTGCTTTGACATTGATTCTTGGCAGGAGCATTGTAACCAGGTAGTGGCTGAGCACCAGTTACTTCTGTAAGAGTAGATGTGCTAAACCTTTCTTTGATAGGCAGTTCCCATCATTCTTTCATCTGGCTTGTGGGAATATTAAGTGCACAGAGTTGCAGAATGTATACGCATAAATACAAAGTAAACCCGTGAGTGTCCGAATGCCTGAATTCTAAATGGCTCATAACTTCTTTGTTGTATATTTATTCCAAATCTATGTTTCTACTTTTTATTCTAGGCTTATCCCGAAAGACCAGTATTACTGTGGTGTCCTGTATTTCACGGGAAGCGATATATTCAATAAGAACATGAGAACTCATGCTCTGGAAATGGGCTTCACCATCAACGAATATGCGATACGTCGTTTGGGTGTAACCGGTCAGTACGGGCTCTTGACCAGGGTTTTCTTTCTAGTTACGTGCTTTGCGTGATATCCTTCCATTGCTTGCGGCGTCTTGGAAACGCTTCTGATGAATGCTGTAGTTTTGGAAATTTTTCAGTGTCCTTTTTGGTATCGGTGACAATTGCAGTAAGAAGGGGCAGCCTGCTTAAGTACAGGCAGCTCTGTGGCACAAAGTTACCTCTTTGGGTCACCTAGTCTGCTTGAAGTCTTACTGATCTAAAGGTTTCTTTCTGTGGTGTGCATAGCACATATTTGGTTTCCTACTCTTTTCACAGGGTTTCCTACTCTTTTCATGTTCTTCCGTTGCTTTGCTTTGGAGGAAAGGTGGCTATGTGTACCCACACGCAATGATAAATTTATTTAACTGGGTAACCGCTTGGCCCCTCGGTTAATTCGTTATCTGATTTGCTTTGACACTAAAAAGAATCAGTATTGTAAACAGTATGAAAAGTTCAGGATGCGGGGGGGAGTGTTCTGGGTGGGTTTTTTAAGTCGTTTATCCGCAGCAGTTTTGTCTTTGCAATGCATTTGCCATTTCTGAACGGTACAGACTCTCCACCTTTCAAATAGCCTGTGTAATTTTGCTTGCAGGTGTTGCTGGAGAGGCCTTGCCAGTAGAATGTGAAAAAGACATCTTTGACTATATCCAGTGGAAATACCGAGAGCCAAAGGATCGGAGTGAATAACTGACTGCTTGCTTATGTCTGTAGCCTAGAGAGATGTTTTCATAGCTTCATACGAACGTGTGAAAGTGCACAGTCTTACTTTGGATGTTACCGGAAAAGCTGTACGTTACTGATGTTTAAAGTGACTCCGTGGCACTCGTACGGAATGCGCGGCAAAGATAAAGCCTTTGTATAGTCACAGATTAATTTGGGTTGGTAGGGATCCCTAAATGTCACATAGTCTGGTCTCCCTGCCACAAGCAGGGACATCTTTGACTAGATAAGATTGCTTAGAGCCCAGTCCGATCTGACCTTGAGTGCTTCCAGGAATGGGGCATCCAGCATCTCTCACTGTATCTTAAGAATGTGTAGARATCAGAATGAGAAAGGGGGCTATAACAAGAAGTACTCCTAAAGTATACCATTTTCAGCTACTGTCTGTATCTCATCATGTCTCTGTGAAATGTCTTTGTGAAGTGATGAAGCTCCTAGTGAGTTGTTTCTGTGTACTTACTTCTAAAATTTTTCTGTGTGGGCTATATGGTAATGTGGCCGTTCTCCTTTTTATGTTGCGCGTGACCCGTGAATTTTGTTTCTAAGCACGCTGCGGTACTACTGATTGCACTGCTCAGCAACTGCTTTGTTCAACTTGTTCCGCTGGATCCAATTAATGGATGCACTGCTACCACTCCTGTAGATTCAATCTGCCCTTTTTTTATAGGCAACCTGTCAAATCTTATTTTATACCTTCCSCTGGGAAAGGTAATGAGTATTTTGGCTATGAGAAGAGGTCTCTTCAAGAATGCATTACTAGTTGTATTTGGGATGGCGAGTCTGTTGGTTTGCTTAAAATTGTTCAAAGTGGTAAGCTACTAGCTTCCATCCATTGCAGAGCATGAGCATGGAATGTGTTGCTGCTACAGTATTTGAATACCTTGTAGCAGTAAAGATGAGACATAGTCAAATGGACTATTGCTAAATATATAACACTTGGTTTATTGATGGTTACACTCTCTATCAGCATCTATGGGGACAGAGAGGATTTTGTACTGTGTCAGACTAGTGAACCTGACCTGACCATAAAACAGACATAATACTACATCTTATTTTTACCTGTCTTCAGCCTGCAGAATAACTACATCTTAAACTTGTTCTTATACAAGCAGAGTCGATCAGTCTTAGTAGTGGACATTATAGGCAGATACTCTTGCTTATCCCTTTATTTTCTTCCATTTTTCTTGTTGGGATTTTGAATTATTTCCTGGAAATGTTCTCCAGTGCTAAATGCATGCAGTGGTATGTAAGGTAACTAGAAGGTAACTTGGTTCTATGTGACGTCTTTTGATGCCTCATTTTAAAAATATGCATAGCTGATGTATTTAGTATTTTCTTCAGTAATCAGCAGGAATAAATGAATATTCCATCAGGAGTGTGTAATGCCGTTTGACTATTATTTTATTAACTGTAATTTTAGGAGATAAAAAAGCAGTAACGCAAGTTTACCATGTTTACAAACATTTCCTGGACACCATTACACCGATGCATTCTCCATCACCTCCGACAGGTAGCCAGGAAGACTACTTTGTCTTGGGCCTTGAGACAGAATTTGCTGGCTTTGCAGTCTCTCCCCGTAATACTGTGAATTCTTCTATGTGGAAAAACAAAGTCTTATTCAGAGAGCTTGCTTGTTTTTTGTGAACTATATAAATATATGTGTCTTTTATTTTTTCTTTCCCCAATCCCCTGTATCTCAGGTGACTGGCTTTTCTTGTGGACTGCTTTATGAAACTGCAAGATGTTTGGTAGTCGTGGGAGGCAATAGCTGTGAACCTTGTGCTTATCAAAGGGAATCTGTGCAATTGGGCATGCGCTAAACTTTTGTTCGGGTGCATAGCCAAACTTATTTATGTGCGGTATAACGGTTGGGCTTTGGCAACGATACATGCTGCATTGTTCTGTCGTATTTGGTTTTGTCCCAGCTGCCGAGTCTTCCACATTGGGTGGGCCCGCCTCCTCCCTTCGATTCAGAGCTATATGGCCCTTAATAAGGGGTTTGTCTGAGCTGTGGTTCCAAATGGGACTGACAAATGAGCGAACGAAGTTTGTCGGTAAGGTCAATGAAGGTTTGAGAGGACTTGTAGCGCCCGCTGGCGTCTCACACCAACTCTAACAGGCTGGGTGAGCCAGGGCTGACCCGCAGCTCCGTGGGCACTGAATACTTCCGCCAGCCTTCTCCGTCCGTCCCAAGCACAACTTTGTACCGGCCACCGAGACCGAAGGCGGCTCCGGCTGCAGTACCGCCTATTATCTCACCGCTCCCGCCGCGGGCGCGCTCCCGCCATGCCGCCATACTTAGACGGCGCGCGGGGCGGAGCGGGACCGCGCGGCCGTAGCCGGGCCGGATGGGCGGGGCCGGAGCCTGGACGCGTGCGCAGCGGTGGCGCCGCGCATGCGGACGTAGGGGCGCCGAGAGCCGTACCGGAGGGCAGCGCGGGCGGCAGGTAGGGCTGGGGGCCGCGGTCACGGCGCGGCCCGGGGCCGCGGCGGGCTGGGTCGGGTCGGGTCGGGTCGGGTCCCGCGGCGTTGTCTGGCCGGAGCCCGGTGGTGTACTAGAGGCCCCACCGAGGCGGGAGTCCCCCGAGTCACCTTGCTGCGGCGGGGCTTAGCCAGAGGCCCGAGGGGGCGCCGGCTCGCTCCGGCGGCAATTCCTCGTCCTCAGGCCCGCGGGCTGCAGAAAGGGCAATCTCTCGGGACGCGGGCCGGCTCTGTCTCCGAGACCAGGCAGCCGGGGATCTTGCCGGCTGCTCCCGTTTTCTTGGCCGGGAGGAACGGACTTGTAGAGTGACTGCGACCGTGCGTTCCCACGGCGCCGGCATTTCGCCAAGGAGAGGAAGAGGCGCCGGAGCGCGCCCGCTCCGTTACCGTTGCGTAACACGGGCAGTACCGGGGCGGGGGCGCCGCTCGCGCTCCCGGGGCCGCGCAGCCGCCGCCGCCGCTGCTGCTCCGCCGCCGAAGGTGCGTGACGATGGTGATGGGCAAGGTCCCGCCACATCCGTCAAGAAACATGAAATCAGCCTCACGGTTATTGTTATTTCTTGTGCGAGGTTTCTTTGGGGGATTTGGGGTTTTTTGTATGGTTGGTTTTTGGTTTTTTACACTTATTCCACAAACCGCTGTGTGTATTCTTGGCTTTCTTTCCCTCGACTTCACACAGTGTTTTGCCATTGCACCTACTTGATTGAAATTTAATGTCAAGAGCTGTGAAACTCTGAGCTCGGTTCCTCTAGACGATTCCGTTGTGCGAGTAGAGCTGCTTGTTGTCAGCAGAGAATTTATGTGTTCCAGTATGGGCTAACCTCGAGGAATTGGGTTTTTTAATACTGTTTAAATGCTTGCATAACATTTAACGTACACATTTAAATGCGTAGAACACAGCGCCGTGTTGGGAGAGTGAACAGGCTCACAATTGTCAAGGTATCTCGATAGCTTTATGAGAATGAGGTGTAAACGCAACAGGTGTTTACAGGTGTTTACCTAAAGGTGACATTTAGGTTGAGAAGGTGCCGAACAGAATGGTAAACTTGTTTACCTGATGCTTTGGATATAGTTTCGATTTCATATTGTTATAGCTAAGATTCTTACAACCTCCCCTATGTTTCAGATCCAATGGCTATCCCACCATCATACAGTGACTTGGGAAAGTCTGCCAGAGATGTATTCAACAAGGGATATGGTAAGTAAGATGACAATGGTTTGATTGCCTTTCATATCTTTTCCTTACGCGCCTTCGGAATGCCAGTAACAACGTGAGTACCTCAGAGATTCCCTAATACTCTATGGCAGAAAATCAGCAGATGCCTGGAGCATCTAGCGCCTTCCGATTCTGAACTCTGGACGTGTGTTATTACAAAAGTACTGTGGTGGCAAAGAGTTCAAGGGGAAGATTACAAGTTTGACCTTAAGATGCACTCCAGAACAATCTCTGGAAAATGCTGCACCCTTTTTAACCTTCTTATTTTTCTATTTGGAGTCATTAAATCAGGGAAACTGACGTAGATTACCATAGGAGGCAATAAACAGGTTCCTGAGGCAGAGCGATCTTTATTTTAATTAGAATAGCCTGTTGTTAAGGCTGGAGTACAAATATTTTCACAATATTTACATTTCGTGGAAATAGTACTAGAAAGTGTTGATTGTTCCAAATCTGATTTTGTGTGTAATGAAGATTTTATTTGTATGCCAAATCCATGTGCTGCATAAAACTATGGTCTGGTCTCTGCCACCCCAGAGTTCAGGCTTTGCTAAAATTCAACTCAAGTTCCATGCTTCAGTGTCAGTTACTTCAAGCTTTCAAGCTTTTCTACTTCATGCAAAGGCTTGGTATTTCCCAAGACTCAGAGCAGAAAGAAAGAGAAGAAAGCAGTAGTACTTCTGTATATGGCACTGTAGGATTGCAGCGAGTTCAAACATACGGTTTTTTGGAGTAGAGGAAAAGAAAAATTTCCTGCCTTGCAGTCAGAAGTGCAAATGTAAACTGAGTAAATGAGAGGAGATTGTTAACTGTATTCCTGGGTCCCGGGCTGTAGGTAGTTACCAAAAGTGGAGATACTTGATGATTGTGTCTGTCTGTTATGACTACAAATTACGAGGCCACTTGCATCAAGACAGATGTAACTTGGAAATGTAGTATCAGAATATTAAGAGTTGTCAAAATTCCTTCAGTTATTCTTCTCACAGTCCTCATAGACGCTTAGTATGAATGACAACTGTTGAAACTTGAAAAGAGGCTCTGTCAGGTTGGTGTACTCTGCCTGGCATACTTTGGGTATGTTGCAAATAAACCTTGTTTGTATATTGCAGTGAAATAAGCGCTATGTGCTATTTTATTTTCAGGATTTGGAATGGTCAAGTTAGAGTTGAAGACCAAGTCTTCCAGTGGGGTGGTAAGTACTGGGAGGTTTCAACCAACCAGCATGGCAGTGGAAGGACAAATTCCTGAACTGGTAACAAGTATTAACTTGATAGCAGCTGTTGCTTCTCTCTTTCACTTTCTCATTTTAAAACGATAGCAGGCGTTGGTTCTCTCTCTCATTTTCATTTTAAAACTCATAGCTATTTCTACTATGGTACGTAGCCGATGTAGCAGTACTTTTTTTCGTGTGGTGTGCAAGATTTTTCCCACAATCTCATTACTTGCCTCCCTGTTCTGATTGGCACATCCCACTCGTGAAATTCTTCACCCTACATAGCTGTCATTTCTACGTACAATTGGAATTGAGTTTCCATGCTCTTACTGGTTTTTGTAGTATTTTCCGTCCAGAGAGACTTTTATCCAAAAGGTCAAGGGGCAAATAAGCACCAGAGTTTAACTTAACTGCCTTTTCACTCATGTCCACTTCATTAAAATTAGCTTGAATTAAAATTCAAGACTGAATTAAAACTGAAAAAAGTCCTTCTGCAGTACCTTGCATGTAGAATTTGAAAGCGTAAGTGAGCTTTTGCATTCCAAGTAACAAGAATATTCGGTGATCCCTATTTTAATGATGGAGAAGCAGAGCTTCCTCACAGTTTCACAGGAGTGCTGGCAAAACCAGGGATGGGTGTCATCATTTTGATCTTTACCACAGGCATGTATTGCTTACGAGATTATATTCTTATGCTGGCTCTTGAGTTCTGCATGTCTTACCGCTCAATGCTGTTCTCATTGCTAAGATGAGCTGTTTTTCAGCCTACTTCATAACCATATTTGCCTTAGCTCCCTCCTTTTGTTGTGTTCTTATCGTGCAAATGGTGTAAGTCCTCACTTTTGTGTTGCAGTATTCCGTCTCATTTGAGCTTTCGATGATTACTTGCATTGTGCACCAGGAAAGTGTAGGCACAAGGAGCTATGTGGTCTCCATACTGTGGCTGCCTCCGCTTACTGACATCTCTTGCTAGGCAGCTTTCCTGGCTGAAAACTTTCCTGACTGAAGTTTTGATTCTCACATAATACACTTGTAGTTTATTGTGCTGTCTTCTGATTGTGATGGAACATGAACAACTGTATGAAGTTCTAAAATGGGCTTTTTCTTTTCCATGCAATTTTCATTGGATCTTTACCCAGCTGGTAAGAATAGTGACTGTTTTGACACGTTGGCTCTTTATGGCTTTGTCTGGCAAGGCTTTCTGTGCTGCATGCTGTCATTTGTAAACCGTTCAGTTGCTTTTAGTTGTGTTATTATACACGTTCTGCAGTCTGACTGTGTCCGTAGCTCTAAATCTTTTGTATGATCCTGTATGTAAAGCCATTTGCAATCTTTGTCCAGCAGTCCATAACAAGAACACTATACAAAGGGCAAGAGGGAAAACAAGATAGATACAATACAGGTGTCTGTTGCTTCAGGTTTTGAGCTTGTTAGTGTTTCTGATGAGGATTCTGATGCAACAAAATAGAGGTTTGGGTATGGAGATGAAGTTAGGAACAACGTGTTAGATCTAATTCAGACGTAAGTCTGGTAGTACCTCTGATTGTTACAAGGCAAATGCTTGGATGTTTTTCCCGTACACTTAGAAAACAACAGCGGTACATGTAGACTTAGATAACGACAGTGATAGCGTCTGTTGATTATAATTGTTTCGTAGATTGCAAGTGGTTTTGCCTAAGTGCAAAACATGTAGATGCCGGACACCGTAAACTAGAAGGACAATGAGAAGCTAAGCTTAACCTGCTGATGCAGACTGGCGTGTGACATGGAGCCAGAATGAGTTTGATTTTTCAGCTACCAAAAATTCAAGAAGTGAGTGTTTGGTGAGATGTTCTGGTTTACGCAGGTAAAGACTGATGGTGGCAGAGTTCTGACTCTGTGGCTTCTGCTTCCACAAGCAGATTGAGTTCTTGACGCCTGGCAGAATGCTTTGGCTTTTGATCATATGACGGAATAGTTGTTGGTTCCTTTACACTCCTTGGTGAAGGAGCAGCCTGACAGAGAGATGTCAGGGTGCTCTGGAGGTCAGGTTACTTCTTGATACCGTAATGGAGAAAAAGTCAATAATTTGAAGGTGCTTTATGATGGGTGACAACTTAGCTTCTGAAGTGGAGTTACTGGCTGAGGTAATGAAAGAAACTTATGGGGGAAGGTACTAAAGTCTTCATACACTGTGGTGATGAGTCTTAAGTGACAGTAGCATAAATGGTATAGGGAGCCACAATATTAGGATGCGGTAGCTGCTGTGAAAAGCATCGGGTCTCTGGAAAACATTTTCACTGCTGAAGCATGGGGCAAAAATTAATGACAATGAACAAACACAAGAGGTTTCGAGAAATGGGAAGAAAAGCTTTTTTTACTATTCATCTAACGGTGCATGTTCAATGTAGGATTGATTTTCCTAAGGGGGGGTGGATTTCCAGGACTGTAACAGATGTATGTTCATCTACAATTGGGACAGTACTAATAAGATGATAAAGGGAATTAGAAGAGATTGTGAAGAAAAATCCAGGAATATATACAGCTTTGTATCCCGAGCAAGTACCTTTTTAAATCGGGGTATGGATTCATGTGAAGGTACAGAGTAAATTGTGGAATCTTGAAATAACTGCCGCTTTGGCAAAAGATGTTGGAAAAAGGATTTTTTTTTAAGCTTAAGCTAGGGAAAAAGTGCGGTAAAATTAAGATGGCAGGGAGCGAGTAGTCGAATGCCAGTGAAGAAAAGTAAATGAATGTTTGTGTAATAGCGCTTTTTCCAACGTCGGCAAGTTCCACGGCTCTATCAGTACAGGTCAATAAAAGAAATATTCAGAACGGAGATGCTAGGACTAGCATTTTGCGATGCAAAAATGATTATTGTAGATGGGAATAGGGAGGAGGAGGACAGTGATTTTGAGGGATCTTTCAAAAGGCCTGACGGTAGCAATTATGAGTGTTGGCGCTTGACAAGTGAAAAAACTGAATGTAATTAAACATAGAGACTGTGAAAACTCACGACCTCATGATTAGATCAGTCGATCAGAGCACATCGCTAATAACGCCCACGTCACGGGTCTGATCTCCGTATGGGCTGTTCACGTAAAAATTGGACTTGATGATCCTTCTGGGTCCCTTCCAACTCCAACTATTTTGTGATTCTGTGATATTATGCTCTTGACAGGAATTCACTGCAACTGGTTCTTCCAACACAGACACAGGCAAGGCTTCGGGCAGTCTAGAGACCAAATACAAGATGAAAGATTGTGGGCTTACATTCACCCAGAAGTGGAACACAGATAATACATTGGGAACAGAGGTTTCTGTGGAGGATCAGGTAAGAGGAAGTAGAAACTTAGGAAACGTTTCTGGAGCTGGTATGAGAAAGTACTGAGTTGAACAGAAAACACTGGAGAATAAAAATTGCACAAAAGTATTATTTCACTTACTGGCTCAAGTATAAGGTAATGGTGCCATCTGCCACGTAGGGCTATTTGTGTTTGTACTTTCACCTGTGCATTAAAAAGGAAAATGCTCTCTAGCTCCTAACAAAGGTTGGGGAAAATGAGACAGGTATACGCTCTGGCCTTTGAGGAAGTACTTTGTTTTAACATAATGAGAGAGATTTTTGAGCAACCATATGGATTCTTGAACTAGGAGKAATAAGCAGATGTGAACTGAGTAGTTTTCTTTCTGTCATTATTCCGTGAAAATTTTTCTTGTTGGCAGCACTAGATGTGTCATCTTCCTGTATGTAAAAACATACCTATCGAGTCCATGCAGTTAAGGGCTTCATTGTGGGAAGAGAAAGTCCCTTTTTCATCAGGCAGCATCTTCAGATTTCGTTGTAAATCGTGTGGGAGACATAACAGTCGTATTTTGTTTTCTCTTTAGACAGGAAGTAGAGTTCTAGTAGTGGAATATAACAAATTAAATTTCAACAGATTTTTGAGCAGATGTCTATTTTTCTTTGCAGTTGGCTGAAGGATTGAAGGTGGCTCTTGAGACTACATTTGTACCAAACACAGGGTAAACATTTTCTATTACCTTTTTCTAAGGAATGTTAGAGTTTCCCATAGCTTCTAGAAATACTTATTCTGGTTATTGTGTAAATGCTCAGCATTTACTGGAGAAGGTTCTGCAGTCACCGTAGAATCTATTGCAGGCAGCAGCTAATACTGAACTCAGAAGGACAAGGTCTGCTAGAAAGCATCCTTCAGCTTTTTGGCCAGTGGCAAATTTATTGTTTGAAGTAGGTACCAGATCGCTATTTCTCGCCTTAAACAAGTAGGTCTTCGTTGTGTTGACGGTCCTAATGCTGTCAACTCAGTAAGCGATTTTTTTTTTTTTTTTCTTTTTTGATGATGCTTTTGGCCAAATGTCTGTGCGCAGTTGAATGACAAGGTAGAATGGGCAGTGGAGTGCACTTAGTTGTCTTTGTCAATTCTCATGTACTTAATTTTGGTAAGTAGTAAAGCAAAAAAGGGGTGTTTATGTCTGAATAATGCAGAGCTTAAGACTGCTTTGCAGATAATGACTGGTATTTATTTATTTATTGCTGTGGGAGAGCCTATGAGAAAAATCTGAGTTTGAAATACTTCTTGGATGTGAGGAATTAGAAGCTAACTCAAAAATGAGACCCCAGGCCTAGGTATGAGTGCCAGACAGTGCAAGTTTTGTACTGCTGTGTCTTGAGTGGAAGAGAAAGGAGGTAGGGGAGAGAATTAAAGAAGTGTTTAAGTTTTGTCTTAGTTATGTTTGAATTGGTAGCAAAATCAACAGAGACATACATTGGAGAGAGGGAGAGGTATCACAAGAGGGACAGAAAAAGGCTAAGTGGATGACGTCTGGAGATGAAGAAACCCATTTTTGGTAGAAGAAACCTGTACTCGGCAGTGAAGAAAGGAAAGCGAGCACTGCTCAAGGAAGGAATGGTGGAGAGTACCAAACAGACAAAAATTCATTGAAAGACATCTCTTGCTACAGGTTACGGATGCTCCTAAAAGAAACTGATGATGCCGTAGCATGTGACACTCACTTGTAGAGAAAAAAAAAGATTGAAACCAGATGGATTTTAAAGCACTAAGGAGAAATTATTTTTGTCTGTTTTGCTTCTTGAGGTTTGTAAGGAGTTTGAGGTGGTGGGGAGAAAAGTGGCACCGTGTGAGTATACGTAACACCGTTACCCTTATCCCGTGCCCTCTTCTGCAGCTGTTAAGTTTGGAGTAGGCATTACAGTAGTTTCATTTACTGGCCGTAAGGGACATACGTATTGGAATAAAACTACAAATATTGCATATTCGCATTCTACTGCAGATAAAGCTGCACGTTTCTGTCTGCAGGAAGAAGAGTGGAAAGTTGAAGACCTCCTACAAAAGAGAATATGTACATCTAGGCTGCAACATAGACATTGATCTCTCTGGACCAACCATTTATGGTTGGACAGTGTTGGGCTATGAAGGCTGGCTGGCTGGCTACCAGATGGCTTTTGATACAGCCAAGTCAAAGCTTTCACAGAATAACTTTGCCTTGGGATATAAGGCAGGAGACTTTCAGCTGCACACTAATGTGTAAGTATTACCTGAGCCCGGAAAACCATTACCAGAGGAACCAAACTGTAGAATAGTTAGCAGTAATGGACTTATGTCAAAGGTAGGTGAACGGAAGGGGATGTTGGTTTGTTTCAAATTAATTTATATTCAGAGTTTTAATTCTCTGTACAACTAAAACAGGGGCAGCTTCCCAACTCTTGGTTGTCTGGATACTTGCTTCGGTGTAATTTTGCGTTTTGTACATGTAAGATAGTGATGTAAAGGCACTTTATGTTACTTTGTCCTAAAAAGCTGTGAGCTTTAATTTCCATCATGGAACTAGACAAAAGAGCTTTCAATTAAACTACTCTACCTTCTCCCCCTCTCCATCAGACAGAAAGTTTGTCCCTCAGAAATGCCCAAGGTAAAGGTGAGAGGTGTGTGTTGCATTGTGTTTCCCGCTGTCATCGCTGTGTAGCTCTAGTCTTGACATTCAGATGCTCTGCGGTGCTTTGAGGATGGTATATTTAAACAAATGTAATGCAACAACGTTGTTTTCAGTCTTCTCATTCCCGTAACTGAAGTCTCTTGTATTGTTACTGAAGCCTCCTTTATGTGCTACTGCACATTGGCTTGAGATAAGCAACCCCGTTATCTGGGTGGGGGTTTTGCCAGAAAATCAAACTGTAGGTCTCTGGCTGTCGCATATTGTTCCATTCTGCAAGCAAAACATGTTTTGTGTGAAGAAATATGAGCCAGCTCCAGCTAGGAAGTAGTGAGCCTGGGTTCAGGGAAGTATTGAATCTCTAGTTTCATTTTAGGAGATAATGTTCAAATGATTATGGAAAAGTGTTAACCTGAAGAGTTACTAAACGAGGCAAGGCTTGACACGCATCTGTTACAAACAGGAATGATGGCACTGAGTTTGGTGGGTCTATTTATCAGAAGGTTAATGATAAGATGGAGACATCTGTCAATCTCGCATGGACTGCTGGCAGTAACAACACACGTTTTGGTATTGCTGCAAAGTACCAGCTGGATGAGAACACTTCCTGTGTGGTAAGGACCTTGTTACAGAAATGAATATTACAAGCTCCCCTAAATACTAGAAATTTTTATGACGTAAGTCCAGCTAGTGTGCTGCAAAATGTATTTTAAAAGGTAATGAAAGGATGCGGTGTCCTTTGAATTCTTAAATCCATAATGTGAAACCATATTGTACTTACAAATGATGGAAGTTCAGCTGAGCTTACAGCTTTCACCTAACAGTAAGTTAACCCTTGATAGTCAGCTGATGTCTGTGTTTTAGTACTAAGAACTGAAGTAGCAAGCATTTATTTTTCAAAACAACCATTAAGCTTCAGGACTACTGAACCAAAATTAAACATGATAAATATCATTGTAAACAGTTCAAAACTTAGTAATGCAAAAAAGGGATTGCACATTCATGTATTTATTGCTCATTAGAAGAAAAAAAAATCACTCGTGAGTCATGTGAACAAGACACACTCTGAGGGTGTCTCTGAGGTGAGCTCTTTAAAGGATATAGACAAATAATAGAGGGGGCAGTGGAGAATAGCGTGGCATTTTATGTAAGCAGAATTGGGCCACCGTTTGCTTAAGCTCAAAACGCTTGAGAAAAGATCGGAATGTGCTTCTAAGACGCTGGTCTACAAGTGGCTGAAGAGTGTTCACGCATAAGCCACCTTCTCAGGGCACTAGGACACTTCTGTATGAATACTTACCCAGGGTATAGAAATACTGTTGATTTCTTCTTTTCTTGTAGGCTAAAGTGAACAATGCCAGCCTCATTGGAATTGGTTACACCCATGCCCTCCGACCTGGTATGTAATGCTCACTGCTAGCAGCAAATAGTGTTAAGTATGACACCATTGTTTAATTCACTCTCATACTAAGAACAGAATAGATGAACAAAGGAGCTAGAAGTCTTTATGCAGACTTAGAAAAGTAAAGGATGTGCATGTACGTAAGTTCCCGTAGCAACTACACCCCATTGGTGAGACTGAGCACCAGAGGGAAGATGTACTGTACAGGGATCTCAGCGTATGATGTTTCTCATTACTTGCTTTTGTAGGTGTAAAGCTGACCCTCTCAGGCTTGATTGATGCCAAGAATTTCAGTGCTGGAGGTCACAAAATTGGGCTGGGATTTGAGGTGGAAGCTTAACACAGCTTTAAGAAAAAAACAACTGGTGGTGCTCTGGAAGATGAACGAGAAGTGTACCTGGTGCATTTCAGCCTTAATATTACTCTGAAATTTGAAGAAGCGTGAACTTTCTACTCTTCCCAAGAATGACTTAACCCGATGCTGAAGTCCAGAGAGTGCCAGCACAACAAAGGAAGACAACTGAAGGCATGCATGGAAGTTGTGATGTTTGTGCCACATTTCAGTTTCCTGTATTTTAAATCTGTTCCAGAAAAAAAAAAAAAAAAAAAAAAACAACCCCACAAGAAAATCCAACCTCTACCCATTATTGTATTGCATTTTGCATGTCCTGTACTTTATGGCCTTTTATAAAAGGAGGTCTCTGTGCTGTAGTGGAAATTTGGGGTTACATCAGAACGAAATAAATTGCTCACAGTCAGAACGTAAGATTGGTGTGTCTTGACTCCCACCAAGGGTCCATTGAGCTGGTGGTTTGKTTTTTTTTTTTTGATTCTTGTGCAACTTTTAAGCATGGTTAATACATAATCCGCAGATGCATTGTTATGTGATACCTGCACACTGAGGATTTAGTTCTTTTGTGGTTTCTAGGATAACATCCTTACACCTCTCATGTTTTAGAGACCTGCACAGCGAAAGCAGCTTTTTCCATTATAATGTTATTGAGGGTATCAAAAAAAGCAAACCAAAAGTTTACATGTTTCAGATCATTTCGTTCCCATATAGGAAACAAGTATTAGGTAAGTACAACCGTTACACTTAAAGAAAAAAAGTGCAAATCAGCAAAGTAAAGAAATTAAGTTCACAGTTCAAGTATATTAGGAAGGTGGTATCTACCAGTGACTGGGTGTATGTTGTCCATTGTTCATTAGAATGCCTAAAATGCAGCAAAACAGCCATGGGGTAATGGCTAAGGGAAGATGTATCAGGACAGAATCTGCTGTCTTAAGGCACAAATAAGAACATTTTCCAAGCAATTAGAACAGGCATTCCCTACTGTATCTTTGTGAAAACAGTGAGAGGTGGATGCTGAAAGCTAGGCCATATGTATCACATAAGCAGTAGGTGACAGTAGAAGGAGGCAGATGATATTCCCTTCTCAGAGGCAGCAGCTTTTCACAGTTGGCTTCCCAAAGTAGCTTGGCATCAGAGGCAACCAAAGTGATTTTACATCTGGTTTTGTTCTGGACTGTTTGTTTCTTCTACCTGAAGCTGCAGCCAGCTCCAGTCTAGAGCCTAAAGAATAAACAAAGTTCAATGTTAACTTACAGCTGAGCTTTCTCTAGAATAAAGTGTGTTTTAAGAGTTTTAAAAATTTTACTGTGAATAAGTTGTTCAATATAAGCTCATGATGAGCCCTGTGAGTGCTGTAGAGGAACCCTTAACTACCTACTTGCATTCTCTAGTATTTTACTCTCTTTTTAATACTCCGCATCTTTCAATTAAGCATCYCTGCCTCCCACTGTATTGCCACCTGATCATCCCAAATTCACATGCAATTTTGCAGTCTTCTCGTACAAGAGCCAAGTGCTTTGCCTCGTCCTTTACGGTTCGGCACAACGTAAGTCCCCGGCGCGTGGCTCCCGGTCTGGGCAAGCAGAGTATGTCAGTCAGCAGATTATGGGGGAGCAAGGGCCTTCCTATCTCTGCAACTCCTACTCTCCTTGTCCAAGAGTAAATTGCAGATTTCAATCAGCTGTATTAATGGTGGCAAAGCTACATGAGCAGAACTTTGAAGCTGTGCCTCCCCAGTCCATTTCTAGAAGAATAAATACCTTACCAAGAAACTCTGCTCTTGATCCTTCATTGTGTCGTGCATCACATTTTCTAGTTGGCTGCAGAGTTTCTGAGATTCCAGCAGGAGCTCCTCACTGAAAGGGACAAATATTACACTATTATTTTCTATGGCACTTTGAAGAGATGCTGCCTCTATCATTTAAGAAATATTTCTGGCAGATACACTAAGTCAGACCACAAGCTTGTAATTTGTGCTACAGCTTGCAAAGTTGCTGGCATCTCCTGATTTATTGCACAGGGGAAAGGAAATGCAATTCCAAGATGGGATTGGGTTCTTACTATGTGCAATTGCTGTTGTAAGAGAAAAAGCTGAGAACAGCCTATAAACTTAAGGATGGGGCAATGTGCAAATAAACAAACCAAGGTCTCTCATTCTGTGTGTTCACCCAGTTCACTTGAGCAAGCTAAAACTACATGCTTGGTTACAGCAGTCTCCTTGATGATGCAGCTCAGCTTACCGCCGTACCTGACAATGCTTCAACATCGTTGGCAGTGTACTTCTAAGTGAGCCCAACTATCTCAGATTAAAGGAAAAAAACCAAAAACCCCTTTATTACTGAGGCAGGGGGAAGCCAAGCTACATGTGATTCCCCATTTTTCGTAAGGAAGATCTGCAGGATCTAGCCACAGGAACGCTAACTACTAAATAAACCAAGACTGCTGACAGTGCAAGCTGAACACAAAGTGTAAAATACAAGAAAGCCTGCATGCTGTTACTTCACAAAGCAGGAAGCTGGCAGTAGCAGCTGCAGACACCCAGACTTTGCCTCACCTTTTTCTTACAGATTCCGATAAATTGTATGTTTCAGAAGGGACCTGCAGCAGCAGCTGACCAGAGCTACCAAGACACGATGTGTTCATGCTCTCCGGACTGCCAGTAACAGGACCACGTACTTTACTCTGAAGAAAACACGCACTATTCAGAGTGGAATTATTTCCATTAGTTTTCAGCAGCCAGGAATATGAGACAACCTGGAACTTGGCTTTAATACTAATTCTAAATAAAGAACCATAGGACATATTAAATTTACTATTGTTTCAGTAACCCGTGCTACCAACTGTATTTTTGGGTTAAAATGGAGTTTTTATTTTACTTACACAGGCAATTTTCAGCAAGTTCCACAGTTCTTTCTGTCGTTTCTCCTGAAGCCTAACAACTGTTTCCTCATCTTCACTCATCAGATTCATCACTTTCTCCACTCTGGGGAACAATTCCAGTGCCTTCTGTTTGCAAACTACAGTTTTGCTATTAAAGAAGCAAAAATCAGATCACAGATGGGCCACTGCAGTAGGAGAACATTTCTTAAGTTACTTATTATAACACTGCAAGATCTCATTAGCCGAGTTTTAAACCGTCTCTTGCTGGAAGAGAAAATGCCTTCTCTCAATGCTGAATAAAATCTACAGACCTCACCTGAGCTGAGCATAAATGACTCGAACTTTTTTTTCAAAGGTCTGGATTGCCTGTAGGAGCAGTCGTACTATTTCCTGGCTGTCACCACTTGTCCTCTGATCTGAAATGAGAGTATTACACAGAAAGACAGGTTTACAGGACAGAGCGAGAATACTCTTAGGCCCTTGTTTCCACTGCTGCTCCAATCCTGAAACATCCAAAGTTTGAGTGGGAAGAATCACACTGGATTTTAGCCACCTTCTTCAAAATTTAAAGAACTTGAAAAGGAGAGTTGGGACTGTATCAAAGGAACAGCCACACCTTTCATCCCTCCTACACAGAAACAGCAGCATACGCTTGTGGCAATGGCCTGCTCTGAGAAGAGCTCCAGAAGCATTTCAAGAACAGCTTACAAAGCACCAAGAAAGCAAGGCTGGCCTAGTGTGAAACTGACTTCCTGACTCCCCTCTCAAAAAAAAAMCAAAAATGCAAGTCCAGGAGAGTCCATGTGCTGCTACTGTCTAGGCAGGCAGTTTTCTCAAAAATCATTACTACATCTCCAAAGTTACTATCCACACAAAGCAAGCTGACCTTGAGCCAAAGTGTCTTTTACCTCTTGGCTTCTCTCTCAGTCTTCGGTACAGCTCTCTGGCTTGTTCTTCTCTAGAAGAAAAAGGCAGGAAAAAAAAACCAAAGGATTTCCAAAGAACCAAAATTAAGAAATAGCCTGAAAACTCAAATCTTTTCTATACCTGTCTGCCATTTCAGACCAATGGCAGATCAGTCAAAAGCCATTTTTAATGTTAAAGTCCTTCCAGTCCCCCATCATCTGGGCGGAAGAAATAGCCCATTCATTGTCCTGTAGTGAATAAGCTTAGCTAGAAACACTCCTGCATCAGAAGCTCAGGGTAGTTCAACTCACAAATCCTCCAGTGTTCCTCCTTGTTTACGACCTAGTGGGCTTCTCTGCAGGTCCACAATGTCCGTTTGCAGGGCCATCATCCTCTTCACTAACTGATCCACATCATCCTCCTGAGAGCAGGGGAACATAAGCAACAGAACAGCCTCATACTTAGAGACACTACCAGTCGCATCGGTTCTTCCTTTCTCATTCACGTTTTTAAACACACCAGTCAGATGAAAAGAGCAGCCTTGAGCAAAGACAAATGTGAGTGATTTCAATTCAAGGAAATTAGGTTGGTGCTCTGGGATAAAACAACTTCCAACACATTTTTGTGGTCTCCCCAAGATCTCCCTTTTCCCCCAAAGCCTTAGAACAGAGTGAGCCTCATGTAATACTAGTAAGGGACAAAAATGGTGATGCGCAAACCAAACCAATGTGTAATCTGGAATCAGTCCAGACACAGGAAGTTTCCATTGAAGGCAGGGACAGTGAAGAAAAAGCGAGCAAGGAGGGGGGAGTGGATAGATAATTTTAAAAAAAGCCTCTTTTTCTTTATGATAAGCAGTTAGATTTAGAAACATACCCGCCCACAAAGTTCCACAGCTTGCTCCATCTCTTTCCAGGCAAATAGCAGCTTCTCAGACGCTACAGGAATCAAAGAAGAGTGATTGGTTTTCTCAGGCTCACAGAGAAAGCGGTAGGTGTTTTTGTGAGGATAAGATGCATGAAAAGACCTGTGTGCCAGGTGCTATACTCACTAATTCCAAATTCAATCTGCTCTTTATACTTTTCCAGATCGATTTGGATGCTTGTTTTAAAGAAGTCCAGCTTTGCTTTCAGCTGCTGAGAAAGGGAGGCCATAGAATTCTTCATCTTCGACAGGGTACTATTGTAACGCAATAGATTCATCCTGCATGCACAAGAAGGTCCTATTAGCCTCTGAAACTAAAAATCCAGGCTTCCACTTACATCCAAAGTAGCTACTTGAGATAGCAGTGCGGACAAATGCAGTTGTGCCAGATCACTAACTCTGCTTTTCATTAATTGCTTACAGCTCAAATCATGGGCTTCCCCATTCCAACAAGGTCCCACTTCTGTCTTCCCTTTCACCAGAGCACAAAGACAGACATAAGTATTCTAGAGAAACTGCCACCGTACATGGCTGCTCGCTGCCCCTGCTGAAGGCGGTTACAGTCCTCTTTCAGCATCCGGATTGTGTGCCAGATCTGACCCCACACTTTCCGCAGCTGGAAAAAGTGGAGATTCTTCTTTGGATCCTGAACTGAAAACAGAGGAGGCGAGGTAAAGGGAAATGTACATATCAACATGAAGTATGAAAGTGGTGTTATCACAAAACAGACCAAAACATTACTCCTATGAGGGGCATGTTACCGCCTGAAAAGCCTAGAACTTAATAACCCCTGTGCAGTTCCCCCAGTACATCAAAATCAAACACTTCCTTTTTTCAGTTATTCTGATAAACTGAATGAATGACAGTCCATTTTACTGCTTCTTCAGTCCCAATGTGCAAAGGCTATCTCTACCCTTTACCCATGATACAGACCACAGAATGTAGACAGCCTCTCAACACAGGCCCCCCCGCTTCACATTTACACCAGAGAAAGTCCTTACGGATGCAGTCAACGCTTTCCGGATGAGGACGCAAGGCCACCTGAGCCTCGTAGGAAACTTTCTTGTTATCAAAGAGGAAGAGAAGGTCCCCGTCCGCAGATACAGTATCATTCACCTGCAGAAGACAAAAGACCCAACTAGGTTCTGTGAGGAAAAGCGAACCTCGGTAACACAGTAAACAGAACAGTCCTCCTCAGACAGACGCTGAACCAAAGGCAATCGGGTGCCTGTGCTGCAACGGCCGTTAGGTCTGTGTGGTCACCGTGACAAAAGCATGCCACAACTGCAGGGAGTGCTGTGATCCCCAAGTGAGAGCAGTGCCTGCTGATGCACTCAAGGGAGAAAGAGAGTATCCAGACTCACTTTGCTATCAGCTGTATGTTTAGTGGCCAACTTCTGAGGAAACAATGCAAGTCCAGCTTCCTGCAGTAGCTCCTGGTCCTGTTCCGGAATTCCCGTATCTGACTGAATCCTGGCCTTCACACTCTGCAGAGTCTCTTCCTCTGTCACAGGATAGGTGTGCACAGTTCCCGTAACCATGTTCAAAACATGAAGCAGCTACAAGAATAACATGAGAAAGGCTGAGGATACATTGGTCACGTTAGAGCAGAAATTGCGGGTGTGAGAGAATGCCCACTCATACACTGTTTAAAACACTTGGCAAACTCAAGAAGTCACTTTGCAGCAGCTTCCTAACATTATGGTAAAGTTCTTGTCCTCCCCCAAGTGGAAGAGAGGCCATGTGGCCATTAAATGGCTTCGGCTGTACAATTCTCTATCAGAACAAGGAACTAAGCATGCGCTGCAGAGAAGCTATTCACTACTCCCAACAAGCTCGGGAAGTATTTGTCCTCAAGAAAGCAAGAGGAAAGCACTTGTCACTTGTCAAGAGACAGTTCTATGAATTTTGGCCTTACTCTTCTTCCTAAGTCTATGATTTAAGCCTCCTTTCTCATAGGCAACAGGCAACTGCTCTCTGGAAAGCTTTTCAGGGTAATACAGACTCACTGCTTACCTTCAAGTTCAAAATGTCATCCAAAGCTTTGAAACACCCATTGGGTCCGTATGTAGGATCAGTACCTCTCTGACGTGGGTGCCACATTAACATGAGTTGCAGCCATTTCTCCAACCTCCCGGACAAAACACTGAGCAATAAAAAACAGAAGGAGATCAGAAGAGGTAAAAGCGCATTTGCAGTAACCACATGGCCCATCCTCTGTGTGGGAGGACTGACAGAGYTCCCCCGGCTCTCTCGATCACAAATGCAGAATTTAGAAGGCAGAAACCGAGACTCACAACTACACGCATCTGGCAAGCGACACAAGTACGGTCTGCGTCATGCACTCAATTTATTCACAGATTAACACAGTAAGGCATGTAATATAAACTTGGTCCTTTTGCAGAATAATCAGTTTATCCCAGCACAGCAATTTTTAGTACTTACCTGTTTAGATTGTTCGGGCAGGGCAAACTGCTGGAAAACTTTACTTCTCCAGATAAGTCTTCCGAAACGACGATATCCAGCTCGCTCTTCTGACGCACTTTTGTATGCCTAATGAATTCAAGCAAGTGTAACGGTGCAGTAATCACCGGCCGTTCCCAGCCTGCATGTTAACAGGCTCTTAAAGCTACTCTTCACAGATTTAATACAGATGCCACTTTGGTTTCTGTTATCTGCCCTGCAGGAATCAGCCTGTAGCCCAAAGAGCAAGTATCAGGAATGCTGAACTTGCTCAGGTAGGCCAAACTCCTGTGAAGGGGGTCAGTCTCCGTAAGGGCAAGGAACACAGGGGTATTATCCTCAGAATTGAGGTGCCACTTCTATTTCCTGTAAACAAGAAAGTCACATCATGCCCACTTATCAACAAGTCCCGGCTCACTCACCATTGCACAGGCTGCCAGTTGGGTAGGAATGGTCGAAAGCCCGTAATGCACTCAAAGGCAAGTGTGCCAAAGCTCCAGTAATCCACCGTCACCGTATACTTCTGCTGTTCCAGCAACTCGGGAGCCTGAGATAGTTTACATACATGAGATAAAGCCACCCAGGTCTTAGCTCTCTCTACCCCTTAACATCTCATTAAAATTTGTGCAAACAAATAAAGATGCTACCGAACACTGTCTCTCACATTAAGACCCTGTCAGAGTGAGCAGCATAGGTTACTGGCACTCCTGCTTCTCATTTACAAGCAGAAAACCCAGTGTCAGCAAAAAGAGGGTCAGCTTTGCTAGCTTCAGTACCACAAACGCACTCCATAGTGCACAAGTACTTAATCCCAGCCCAAAATTTGGTACCAGTTAATTCTATCCCACTAAAAGGCAGCAGCTGCTCTTGTAGCTGAATTCCTTCCTTACCAAGTACTGCAGAGTCCCAACGAAGGATGTGCATAAGCTACCCTGATCCAACTCCTTAGCATAACCAAGGTCAATGATTTTGTGTATTAACTGAAACACACAGCAGAGAATAAGAATGCTAGACTGAAGTCCTGTTAAAAGCACATCATACAGCACAGAGGAAACATTCAGCACTTCAAAGGTATGCAGGAAAAGTGCCAATGAAGAGACAGAAGTAGAAAGGGGAGGCTACTGTAGACTCCTAAAACCACTATGAATTTGAAGGTGTCACGGCACACTCGGCAGTTATGCCTCCAGGTCCGTCCAATCTTTGGTCAATCAGTACAGTCTGCTTCTCTCCTTAAGAGCTGAAAGTGAAAATGTGTTAACAGATGTCTAACACAATGTCTCACCTCAGCTGCACACAGAATACTATTCATCTGATACGGTGATGTGAGACAGGTGTTACCCTGGGCTGAGGGCTCTTGCAGAGGGACCATGTAACTGCACAAAGCACACTTGTGTTCCTCTTAAACTTACTTGTCTCTGCAGGCAGGGACAACTGATTCCTGCTTACCCTTTGCTCTCCTTGCTGCAGCACAATGTTCTCTGGTTTCAAGTCTCTGTGGATGATCCTGTTCTCGTGAAGGTATCTGAGAGCAGAAGCTGAGAGATAGAAAAAGCCAGTTTTAAGAGCACAATTAACAGTACCTAGAATGAGCTCAGTAAGGATTCGGTTTACTCTCGTAATAAGCGTGGCTTTTGAATGAAACACTAAGTGCAAGAGGTAGAGTCAGCATCATAACTCTGGACACAAGCTGAGCTCTATCTCGGGGTGTTCCCTCACGTCCTTCCGATAAACCGTAGTAACGCTGGCTAGCTTCCACTAGGCAAGAACCTCCCCAGACTCCCAAGAGTTTTGGTAGACGATCAGGATTGTAAAAGGTCAGTCTAAAATGGAATCACTAAGGTCACTGCTACATATTCGTAGAGTGGATTCAGGGCTAAGAGGCTTCCATGGCTCAGACAACTGAAGGTACTGCTATGGCTTACCAATGTCAGATAACAAGATGAGAATAGCTTCTTCCCGCAAGCCACAGCAATTCTCCAGCTGGTTCAGGTACTGCAAGTAAGCAACACAGAGTGTAGTCTTTCCCTCTTCCATCCTGAATAACACTCACAGTCCCAAAAACTCTCGGGGATAAAAAGAAATTTCAGTAACAGCAATTAAATTCTCTAGAGGCACAAAACTCTGTGTACTGTGACCTCCAGTAGCAGCGTTTTCAGCTACAGTCCTTGGTCTAATTGCATGGGAGGATAAAGGAGCAGGTGAAAAAAGTCAGTGTCATGTCATTCTCATCCTTCCATTTGTTCCATCCTCCTTAGCCATTTGCCCTGTGCATGGAAGTATCAGTTCAAATCTGAGGTCTAAGGTCTGTGTTTTAGCTGCAGACCGATTATAGCAAAAGTTAGAAAATATTTAGGATTAGAATTATCATGTGTTATTTCTTCCTATGACAGACAGGAGTTAATCACTTTCAGGAAGTGTATAGGCCACAGATGCACCCTACCCTACAACCGTCTTAGCCACGTTCACATACCGTTGCACATCCCCTACACTTGCGCTCATTCTCTATATGCAAACTCCTCATGGTGTCTGTCGCATCCAAAACAACACCAAGAGTTTCATAAAGCATTTAAGTTTTCAAAAGCTGACCGTAATATCGAGGACCAAGCCACTGACATCTACTATGACTAGAATTCGGAAGCATCAGGATGTAAAAATTAAGATTTTATGGGAAAATTTCAACAGAAAACCTAAGACCAGATGAGAAGCTAATCCATTCCTTGGCCGCCACCCCGGGGACCTCACCTTGCGGAGGTCTCCACCTTGGCAGTACTCCATGGCCAACAATGGCAAGTCATTTGGTGCAAGCTTCTGCATCCCTTCAGGGACATCACGGGCAGCCACCACATTGGGATGGTTCAGTCTGCAGAACGAAAGTTAGCCATGCACACGTGACGTTCTGCAACTGCTAAACAATTTCACATGTTCTTGGTAATCACCCAAAGTTCTATGTGGTCACAAATCTTTTTTGGAACTGAACTAGTSAATTCTAAAGATTTGCATCTTTCATGGATCTAGACTCATTCCAACTCCTGCCATTTCATGTGCAGACAGTGTGTCTCTTCAAACATACGCGTTACAGATCTAGAAGGCAGAGCAACAAGCCTTCCAAAGGAATGCAACGCAGTCCTGTTGCCACAGTCCAGAAAATAAAAATAAAAATAAAAAAAAAAAAAAAGACCCAAACTGCAATCTTACCACCACATCTTAAAACGTCAATGCAACACCGTAAGGGACTGCCCCGGCACAAACATTAAGTCAGGCAAAGGAGCGGCTAGGTAGCAGCATTATTGTACCGCTGAGAGACGAGTCGAATACGGTAGCGGGAGACCCAAGAGTCTCACGAAGCACAACGTGAAGTTTTCTTTAGCGTGAACCTCCACGCACTTGCCCCCCAGCGGACCGAGAAGCTCCCGGAAGGGGATCCCTTGGCGGCCGGCGGCCAGCAGACTCTCCCACCACTTCCCTCGGAGCACCCGTCAGATCCGCACTCCACGGCCGCCTCCGCGACGCGTCCCGCGGCACTAACGCGACACCGCGTGGCGACCCCTCCGCCTGGCCCGGCCCGGCCGCGAGCGGCCACAGGCTCCGCTCGCCAGCATCGCCGCCCCGCCTCACCTCTTCATGATCTGTATTTCCAGCGCCCAGCGGTCGCGGTTGCGCGGACTCAGCTCCTGCCGACACTGCTTGATGGCCACCTGCTCGCCCGTTTCCTGCGGACACAGCACGGGCTGGGCTGAGCGCGGGCCCCGAGCCGGGGTGCCGCGAGCCCGGCCGCCGCCTACCTTGTTGTGCCACCGGATGACGTTGCCGAAACCGCCGGTGCCGAGGCGCTCCCGCATCTCCCAGGGCCCGCAGGTCAACGCCTGCAGCGCGGGCGGGCGGCTCATGGCGGGCCCGGCTCSGCTCCGCGGGACCGCGCTTCCGTCTCCGGCGCCAGCGCCCGCCCTCCCTTTAAAGGAGACGCGCGGGGCTGRGGCTCGGCCCGCCCGGGGCCGCTGCGGGAGGTGCTCCCGATCGGGGAGTCGCGATGGCCGGGGTCGCGGTGCAGCGTGGAGTTAGGGGCTCGGCATGAGAGTAGAGTACAGCTCATGGGCCGTGTAAGTAAAATTGCAAAGCTGCCGTCTCCTTCCCACAGCATCTCCAAAATTTGCCAATCTGGAATGCACCACTTGCGTTTCTCACCGCACCGCCCAAGACAAAGCGCTATTCTCGGATATCGGGTTTGGATACTTCTTCCTCGTGGGCTGGCTGGCGTGAAGTGCTTTAATGCGACTGCAAAGACGCACAACGGCACGCGTCTGGACGATGCTCACCAAGACCTGCCGCGGCTCCAGTCGCCCGCACTGGATCTGCCAAAGCCACCCGGCACTGAGGGTCCCGTCGGGGTGACATGGGCCCGCCGTGGGGTGTCATGATGTCACACTTCCTTACTGACATTAAACAGTCCCGCTGAAATTATCCTGAAGATCATCTTAGAGAAAAGCCAGTAGATGGTGCTTGAGAGAGGAAACATTTTTATTGCTGGCTTTCCTAAAATACATTAAGTGGTACAAAAGGCACCACACTCCGTAGACAATTTGAGTTGTGCTCAAGCTGTGAAAAGCCAGGAAAGAGTTTTCCACTATTTGCTAATAGTTTGTTAGCATCTTTAATCTAGAAGTCAAATGGCTGTTATCTTTAAAAATAAAAGAAATTATCCCCTGCTCACTCAGCAGTGTTTAATCATCTTTTTCTCAACAACGGGGAGTCCTTTCTCAAAATGGTCAAATGCAGCTACACTTAAAACAGATTTATGACAATTATCACCAACACCGTGAATCTTGGAGAGATACATTAGTTAATCTTGACATAGATCTCTMTGAAGAGAAGAACTAAACATACAGAGCACCCAGTATTTCATCTTTACCATTATGCAAAATAGCCACTGCCATGCTTTCCAAATGGACACAGCTGCTTCCTGAACTTGGAGGTCCCTCACACACCAGTTCATCTGTCTTGCGCTATGTTCTATCAGGAACCTGATTGCTAGTGAATCGGTTCCAAGTAGATAGGGCACATCCATCGCTGTAACAATTGCATCACTGACTGTTTTCATAACTCAGCCCTAAGGTCAGCTCTAGAAATTATCATCAGATTTGTCTACCACACTTTGACAACTGAGTAAATCATGACCACACCCTGGTGAGTAGATCTTCATTTTCTAGGATGAGTTATATCAGTGAACATTTAACTCTGGCCTTCAGCATGCTTTTCCTTAGAAGCTTTGCTCATTAATCATGCAAGCTCCCCTGACTGTTCCTTCTCCCATGGCTGTGTTCAGGGCACGCTTTGCTCCACACGAAGGTCAGGGTCTCTCTGCCAAACATCTTAATTTGGAGTACAGCACACTACACTTGTGCTTGAAATGGGAGTTTCTCAGTATTAGGGCTAAGTCTACATATTGCAGACCTCTGATTATATTAGAAATAATACTGCTGTGCACCCACTCACACTCCTAGAGGCATATTGGGACAGGACCATTCATCATACAGGATACGTACTATTCTGCCACTGAACGTTAGTGTGCTCAGTGGAGAAAAATTGTTGTGAAGACCGAATCTGCTCTCCGACTGGAAAAGAGAAAGAACAAAATGAACTGGCTGTAAAATTCAGCAACATGCCAGCAAGCAGCTTTCCTCCCGTCCTGCACAGGCTCCCTCTCCGACAATCCGGACGCCAGCTGCCTGCCTGGACCATCCCCAAGATGCTCGGGAAGGGGTGGGATGCCGACAGCACGCCCCACGGCCCAGTGAGTCTCCACCCCCTCGAGTGAAGCTGCAAGGAGGACAGGAGCTGTTCAGAGAGATCAGAGCAGAGACACAGAAAACGTAAAACCAAGACTGGTACGGAAAGGAAATCATCACGAGAATACAGAAAAGAAAAAGCAGAGAGGTAGGTACTACTCTACACCTGCTTCAAAGAGGGCATTTCCTGTTTTTAACATCAATGGTATTACCATTAAATGCTGTTAAATATTGTAATTTAATAAATCCCACTGAAGCACCATGATAGTTAACTAATTGAGCTATTACCTTTCCGCTCTCCAAGAGATTCATAGTGTGGGTAAAGCTGCTAACTTTCAGTTGTTTCAAGAAAGCTGAAGCTTTCCAGGGAAAGGGGTGATAGCCTCCTGCTCTGACCAATTAAGTGAGGGGGAGTCTCCTGCATAAGCAGAAGAACTTAAAGGAAGAGTTACGGACAAATATCTTGATGGTAAAGGTAAGGAGACACAGAGAATTAGCTGCAAAAGGAGAATTTATCTAATCTTCCCAGGAGGAGATCAGACTGTGCCTTTCACCCCAGGTTCCAAAGCACGATAATGGAGGCATGCAGAGGAGGAGGAGGGTGGGTCATGTTCTCCCTAAACACGCTTCTCTTTAAGTGTGGCCAAAACCACAGGAAATTCTGTGAACGATTCCCAAAACAAAGCCAGACTTTGAAATACTTATTTCCTCCAATGTCTTCAAAGATTACAGCATCTTACTTTTGTTTTCTTTTGGGTTTTTAGCTTTTCCCCCCAAAAGCAGAAGTCTGTTATATTTTTAGGAGAAATAGTACATGTCCGCTATTCATCTGCTCAGTTCAGAAAAGGGATACAGAAAAACTTTATGCCGGAGGCAGGAAAAGGCAGCAAGGGTCAGCAGTCTGTTGCTTGAACTACATCAAGATCATTGATCAACAGCAAGAAAGCCATTAGTTCTATAGATTCAGAAACAAAGTATTTTGGAATGGACATGTTATGTGGTTGGGAAGGAGAGGTACTCCCAGCTCTTGGTTTTTATAGGAGGTGTTATATTTTAAAAGGCAGAGAGAAAATGAACTCCTGGTATGAGACTTGTTCAAAGCAGGGGTGTCTGCCCCATCTACATCTCACCTTCACAGTCTCCCACAAGGGGTAAATGAAGGTTCTCTACCTAGACTGCTGATGTAAGAGTCAGACTATGTGAGTCGACCTGGAGAAAGTCAAAACTCTTCAGGGCAGATTGAGGAGGACTTTGAAGTGTAACGCTGCTGAAGTGATTAGAGGGAATAATGTGTAGTTGTGACTGCATAGAAGTGGCATATGAAAAGATGCTGCAACAAATAAATGAGAACAACAGAACAAAAGGTAGCCTGCCAGCCCATTGTCACACTCTGCCTTTTTAGCAAAAGCATATGATAATAGTAAAAGCTAAAAGATCACTCGGGGAGAACCTGGAGAAATATTGAAAATAAGGGACACGGCAGTATTGTCCTCACCTATCATCAAGCAAAGTCGTTTTCCCTACACATCCTCCACACAAGAGAGAAGCCTTCGCTCTCACCCAAAGTGGCAGTCTGTACAAAAAATGGAAATTCCTCTTAAACCACTGTTATCACAAACTGGCCCTTCAGCAGACGTCTGTGCCCTGCAAGAGATCTCTTAAGTATGTGACAGTAACCTGAATCTCAATTAACACATTCAAATCACCATTACACTACATCATCAGACAAGCCTATCACTCTAATAGTGCACATGATTCTACTGGCATCCAGCAACCTAGAGAAAAAGTACTTGAAATTTACTTCTGTTGGTCTTATTCCCCAGGAAACACTCTCTTGGTTTCCTCCAGACCTAAAAGAGTGTGCTTTAACTTGTAAGATTTCTGCATTTATCAAGTAAAAGCACATTTGGGTCCAGCCTGCAGATTACCCAGTTTGCACAGCTAAACCAGATAGCTGAGAAGAGACAGGTTGAAAATATAGAAAAATAATTTTCATAATTTAAAACTTTAGTAAACTTACACCTTGACCTCCATTCACACTGTGAACCTCCTTTGTTCAACATTGTATTTTGTGTCTCTGCAGACAATTTGAGATTTGGAGCTGATGTGAAAGATAGTCAGAATGGAAGGCAAACTCCCATGTCTCCTTGTGGTGGTGGGAGCAATCATGACTGCCCAGTGCCAGGTAAGAGGCTAATGCATCAAATCATTCTCTTGCCATCTTCCTGTATTTTCAGCAGCACTTCTTTACTATTGACTCCAGCTGTCTGCATCAGGCAGAAGGAAAATTTGCTTAGCTCACTAGAAATCAGAGGAAGAAAAATGTTACAAAGTAGTCTCCCTCTAAGCTTTACAGTTGTGGATGGGATTTTCCAGTAATGCGTTATCCTGGCTTGTTTTCATTTCAGCAAGCAAATCTTCCCTGGGTATTCTTGTTGTATCTGTTCACTGTCACCTTTCACTGTTAATAAGAATTCTATTGTAAGCAGCCTTTAATTTTCTATGGTCATCATCTTCATCATTACTCTCACTTAAAAACTGGACATCGTTGTTTCCCTTGTCCCCTCACTTTAAGCCTCAAGCTGCACACAGCTTCAGTAAATGCGTCACAATTCTATACTTGTTTAGTCTTTCTCAAAAAATTGCTATTCCACCCTTCCTCCTTCTTTTTATGTTCCATGTTTTATGTTCTTTCTTTTGTGACCTAATTGAAGAAGCTTTCCAAATTGGTTTCTTCCATAAAACTTTATCCAAAATATTTCATTTAATTGGCTGCAGGAGACATATCTCTTAAAGGCAATCAAGCTGCCAAGTCTCATGGGGAACCTGCATGTCAGTGAGCAAAAATAACTGCTTGTTCACTTCACTTTGGAAGTTGTTTGCTTGCATCTCCTTCAAATAGCAGATATCTGACAGGCTTTAGTTAGCATTTGTAATGTCCCAAGAGCACATAATCACTTCACACACAATGTGAGTACCCCACATCCCACGTTCATGTCACTCGGACAAGCAGTCACCTGGGAATCCAAGGCAACGGACTGATTTACAGTTCTTGGTACCCTTACTGAGGAGTTTTCACTGTACTGTCTGACAAGGGGGGCAGACAGTTCCTCAGAGCCTCCCTGATTTACATGACCTCAATAAAAGGTCTGACTCTTTGAAGGCACTTGTTCTCTCAATTTTTTAGAGAGAGCAGTTACTCACAGAATTAACCTTCTTTGCTTGCAGGACTTACGCATGCGTTTCAAACGAGGAGCCAGATCTAGAGGTAAGCAAGGCTAAGTAAAACCATGTTAGCTGGAGTATTATGAATGTGGGAGGGGAAAGCAAATTATGCCAAAGGAACAGAGCCTGAAAGCTTTTTGTCATGATTATTTGGATGAGAGGTTCAGAAGGCAAAATACCAGACCGTTAATACCATCTGCAACAAAGCTTTTCCCTCCCTCTGCTCTTCTTTATAGAAAAAGAGGCCAGTGAAGAGTGAAATAGTACATTTGGCAGCACAACAATGAGAGAGATGGGATAGTTGTACTCTGAGGAGGAAAAGGGCAATCATTAGACAGATACTATTCTCCCGAAAATAAAATTGAGTCCTTTTGCTCAGCCAGGTATTTTCCCTGAATCTCTAAAAGAGGATTTCCTTTCTCCGATTACAGCCATTTGCACAGACAATTCATCTGGAGAAATTTACCAGCACAGGGTGACCTGGCTGAGGCTTTTGGGGAGCAGAATAGAATACTGTAGGTGCGACAGGAGTCGAAGTCGCTGCCACACTGTGCCTGTCAGACGTGAGTATGACAAAGAGAAAAGAAATGGTGAGAGATTGTCCATCTAATCATCCTAAAGAAGAACTCCTCTGTCAGGACCAGGGTTTCTGCCCAGAACGTTTCTCTCGGAATAGAGTAGGATAGAAACGAAAATACCAGTGTACACTGACTTAGGCAGGACTAAGTGCGGGGCGGGGGAATGGGGCAAGGGGCTAAGGAAGTCTCTTAATAGCATTTAACGAGAGAATGAAATAAAGAAGGAATGGAAGCACTATGCAAAAAGGCTGTGAGCACAGGGCAATAACAGGTATTTAGGGAAAAATAAAACAGCCTAAAGGAGACTGACAGGAGAGGAGAGATGTGTATACACTGCCAGCTTCTTGCTTCTGTGAAATCTAACAGTATTTTCTGGCTTTTGCTTATTCCACAGCCTGCACTAGAAATAAATGCTACAATGGGGGCCAATGTTTGCAGGCATTTTATTCCCCACAGCTTTTCATCTGCCAGTGCCACCAGGGTTTCTCAGGGAAACAGTGTGAAGTAGGTGAGTATACCACATCAACCGCTGTAAACAATGCTACAGGTTTTAGTTATGCAGTTATGCACAAGGATGAGGTACCCAGAAGCCCCTGCTGTACATCAGGCTCTCTATTAAGTTGTCTTTTTTATTATAAAGTTAATATTATGAAGATGTTCTAAGGACACCTGGGTTGTTCTCAGTGTTTCTTAATTAAACTCTGAATTTTGTTGCTGAATACCTTCATATACACTTACAGTCCTCCTGCAAGGCATTTTCACTGACTTCCTGGACAACAATATGTCAGTAGACATCTGAGAGCCAAGTATAAATGGACCAAAAACTGGGGAAGCTGTCTGGGAAAGAATTGGGATGCTGTCCTTACAGAAACCTTTTGTTCCCTTTTGTTCAGATACTGAAGTTAAATGCTACAAAGACACTGGAGTAACATACAGGGGTACATGGAGCATGACAGAGAGTGGAAGTGAATGTTTAAATTGGAATAGCAATGGCTTGGTGGACTGGACGTACAGTGGCCAAAGAGAGGATGCTGCTGAGCTGGGACTGGGCAATCACAATTATTGCAGGTGAGGGGCTGATGGCACACAGGTCAGAGCCACAGATATCAGCCCATTCTAAGACCTTGGAGCAAAAGAATGGCTATTTGTTATAGTCTGATACCAAGCAGAGAACACTCCGAACAGCTGCCCATGCTGTGCAGCCTATGAGCAGTAATTGCAACATCTATAGACAAGTCTGAACTTCAGACCTTCCTCAAATGGGTGTTTATGGCAGACTACAAAATGTAAATATCTCTCACCCCAGTCTTTCCCTTGTCCCTTCTCCATTTGTAATTCAGTTTCCTGAAGCTTCAAATCCTGCTCAAAACTGTAAAAATATAGTTCTTCCTGTACAAGAACTAAACTGCACAAATATGCTGTCCACTCCTCCTAGCTACTGGCCATCTTATCTTCACCTCGGTGTACTCCGCAGTTTCATAATTAAAATAGGAGTCCAATTAACTTCTAGTGGTTGTGCCCATGTCTTCACTGCAGAGCAGGATTAAGGTACCAAATTAAGATGGCCAATATGAGACTATTGACAACAGCTTTATAATGATTGTAACTGTTTCAGAAACCCAGATGAAGATTCCAGACCTTGGTGCTACATCCATAAAGGGGGAAGGTACACCTGGGAACACTGCAGTGTGCCCTCCTGTTTGAAAGGTGTGTGCAGGGAACATGGAATTTCCATTATTTGCTGCATATATAAGGCTTCTTTGTGGACTTGGGCAATTTCTGTAGCCTAAAAAGTTGAGACTCTGATGTTATATCATATTTAGGCTTTTAATAATTATGACACTGAGAGACTGAGATACATATAGCTAATGTACAGATGCCTTGACAGAAATCATATGTAGGAACAACTGACAGGCTCACATTCATCAGTTAATGCGCAGCTTTCTTATTGAAGTTAAGAAAATCAACTGCAGATCTGGAAGAGGCACAGATTACCGAGGCAGCCACAGTGTTACCAGTTCTGGAGCTACCTGTTTGAAGTGGGATTCTCAAATCCTTATCACCAAGCTATATACTGCTTGGAGAAGAGATGCTTACCAACTGGGCCTTGGTAGTCACAATTTCTGCAGGTATGTAGTTGGTTATAGAATAAAAAAAAAATCCCACCAAACTGTCTTGTACTCTTACGTCTTTTACRTGGATTATTAAAGCACAGGACATACATTACCGGTGGCATTGAAGCTCACTCACAACATTAATTTTATTCCACCTGACCTATTCATGCTTCTCTAAGATCAGACTCTGTAAGTGAAGATTTCATGTGCCTTTAGGGCCCTCTGTATCTCTAGAAAAATCAAAGGTCTGAACCCTTTAGTTCTCTGCAAATTCCCTGCAGATCTGATAATACCAATAGCTCTTCTCTGTCCCATGCTGCAGGAATCCTGATAATGACAGCAAGCCCTGGTGCCATGTCCTGAAAGGAAATCAGCTCACATGGGAATACTGCAACGTGCCTACTTGCTGTAAGGATACCAGCACTCCTGATTATTCTTTCTTTGAGGCATTACTGTCCTGCATGTCATCTGTATTAAACTCAAGTCTCTCACAGTAAAATAAGATCTGGACAAAAAAAATTGTTGAAGCTCAAGCATCTTCCAATAAAAAGAGCTGTAGTTTAAAAAAAAAAAAAAAAAAAAAAAAAAAAAAAAAAAAAAAAAAAAAAAAAAAAAAAAAAAAAAAAAAAAAAAAAAAAAAAAAAAATAAACCAAGAAGAAACTTTTTTGAGTAGAAAGAGATTCTCTAGCTCCGCTCTCATAGAAATGCCTTTTTCTCTGCCAGAAGGGAAGATTGCAGAAATGGAGAACAGGAAAGGCAGGGTTTCCTTACTGTATTTTTCAAATCAGAATACGTGTTTCCTAGGAAACAGGGATGAGTCAAACATTAAACAGTTCACGGCAGGCTGCCTCAACATGGACTGATGACTAACAGGCTCTTAACCCAAACTCAAAGCAAGAGTGCCTGAATCAAAAGCCTCTTTCTGGGTTTGTCATCCACAGCCACCTGTGGCTTACGACAGCGCAGCGAACGCCAGTACAGGATTAGAGGCGGTTCCTACGCAGACATTGCAGCTCACCCATGGCAAGCTGCCATCTTTGTGAAGTATCGTCGAGTACCCGGAGAGCACTTCCTCTGTGGAGGAATTCTGATCAGTTCCTGCTGGGTTTTATCAGCTGCTCACTGTTTTGAGGAAGGGTGAGTTGGGATTCAGTACTTTCTGGGGGCAAAAATGTCTGGAAAATAGAAGCATCCAATATAGCCTTACTGGAAGGGTATAAGACTTGGAAAAAAAACCTCTTTATCCCAGTGAGCCTGCACTAAAGACTATACTTAATTGTGCTGAGCATTGAAGAGAGGCATTCAGTTGGGCAAAGGAGTAGGATGGCATTAAGGGCCACAGCAGTGTATCAGACAGCTTAAGAACTAAGTTGTCAATACACATGCAGAGCCAGCCAAAACTTCAGAACAGCAAGGGGAGGAGCAGAGGAGCTTTGCCATGATGGCTGTACTGTAAGCATATAGAACAAAAATGAAGGCAAACAGGACACTTTGTGGTCAAACTGCCTGGGTAACAAAGGAGTAATTGTGCTAAGAAAAGAAAAAGAACAAGCTGACGTTCCAACAGCACATCTTCAAGGGAAGGGTCCATTTTAGTTGACATGGGAATAGAAACTCTCTTGTTGCTTAGCTTTAGTACAAATCAATTGAAGATTGTGCTGGGTAGGAATTCCCGAGCAACACCCGAGGAAAATGAACAAAGGTTTCAAGTGAAGAACTACACTGTGCATCAGAGATTTGACTCAGAGAATTTCAACAATGATATTGGTAAGAGCTTTTCTGACTTTGTGACTGGAAAGATCATGGTTGGCTCAAGTTTGTGATTAATGAAGTGAGGTTTTTTTCCATCTTCAGCTCTGTTGCAGTTGAACTCAGATGCAAAAGACTGTGCTGTTGAAACAAGCACTGTCCGTGCTGCCTGCCTCCCCATGCCAGAGCTGCAGCTGCCTGACTGGACTGAATGTGAGATCTCTGGTTATGGCAGAAATGAAGAATGTAAGTAGGAGATACATGCAAGTAGAAGATAGTATGTCAAAAGCTTGAGTCCTCTGCCCTCAAAGAATTCAGGCCTATAGCATCACTGAATCTGTATTCTATCACACTGGCTTATATGAGCGCTACAAAATGTACGTAGTAGTTATTCAAAAACAAGTTTTGCCGTAAGTAACTTGGTTCATCTGAGTTCTGTCAGTTGTATGGGCTAGAAGAGTCTTTCTTGATCCTCTCCACAGTACAAAATAAAAAAAAAAAATGGCACAATGGATAAGGTAGGAAAGAGATAAGATTTGCAATCAGGGCTGCCACACTTCTGCTGTACTTAGTACATTTAGATACTGTAATTTGGACAGAAATCTATTTCTGTCAACGTTTGGTGTACCACACGGTTGCACATAGATGCATTATTCTAAAAGATACACTGGCTATGCAGAGATCAGCAGAATAGACAGCTGAAAAAATATCATTCACAGATATATATTAAAAGGCTGGCTAAATTGTTTTTAAGTGAGCTATAACAAACAGGAATAAAAGCTGTCTGAAAGTATGAACAGGCAGACATATGTTTAACGCAAAAAAACCACCACCCCAGCTCTTATTTTGCTTTCTTCCTTTTCCTTCTTCTTTAAATTCTCTAATTTATAAACTAAAGACAGAAACTGTGAAGCATCCATCATAGAAGAYCTAATCACAGTTTGGACCCATAGGAATTTTGGAACAGACCTAAAGATGTAGCATATTAAGTGTGGCATAAAATGTTCTTAAGTGCTTTTAAAGCTTGTCCTCAGCATTGCTTTCYCTCTGAGAGGGAAAGGATGCTACAACTGTTCAAAATTCTGCTGAATAACAACAATCCTGCCAACTTCCAGTTTTGTGCAAATGTAACTATAGAGGAGAATAAAACCGACATCCCAATCAAGCAACCAAACCAATCTCTTCCATTCCAACATGTGTGTACCAATTACTCAGTACTATGTATGACAGAGCATCTGATTTTTGTTAGTGCAAGTCTAATATTAAAAAGTTAGGATTCTGTTTCATACAGTTAAGGCATTTTCACAGACACTTCCTGTGACTTCATTCTGATTGATGTAACTATGCAAAGATGACTTATCCACCCAAGAAATCTGGTCGTCTTTATCTGGATGCTGACATAAACCTCTCTAGCTTGCTGACTAAACAGTATTTTCTCTCAACTAGATTTAGGCTGTTGTTATTAGCGAAGTGGAGCACACCAATATATTTTCTTTGGCCAGAAAATTTTAGTTTAGCCACTGAGCTTCTGCTCACTCTCCCCTAAACTATGGAAACTGAATTGCAGCTTTTTAAAAACATATATATGCACATATATGGGCATATGTATGTATTTATATTGTCATTTTTCTTCCAGTTTCTCCATTCTATTCAGAGCACCTGAAAGAAGGCCATGTCAGATTGTTCCCAGCCAGTCGGTGCACAGCTAAGTATCTAGACAACCGGACAGTTACAGAAAATATGTTATGTGCAGGAGACACAAGACACCTTGATGATGCCTGCAAGGTAAACCCAATTCTGTTCCTCTTTTTCCTTTTCTTTTCCTTGTCTCTTTTTTCTATACTTGGAGCTAACCAAATAAAAAGCTTCAGAAAATAGTTTAAAGAATTTAGGCATTTGCCTGCATGGCAGCTCTAGTAGACTTTCATTGAACAGAACTGGTGGGTTCTCTTTCATTTTTCTTCCCCTGCCCCTCATGGAAGGGAAGGCAGAGCACACTTAAGCAATCAAACCAGAACAACACTGACTGAAAATCCCAAATACAGGAAATGCCACAAAGCTGAACAGGAAAATCCACCCCAGCACTTCCTACTATTTTCTGTTACGTGAACATGCAAAATGCTCAGCAGGACGTCCTGTAGAGGGAAGGGGGTGCCCCTTTACTGAAAAGTAAAGAAGTATAAAGGCTGAAAGGTGGTGGAGAGCAAGCAGCTATGACAGGAGGAAAAAGGAGGGCATGCATTCAACCCACATTCTTTCTGTTTAAACAGCTGCTTAATAATTTTGCATTACTGTTACACACAGCAATATAAAACCCCTTGGACCTTTATCATGTGAATAGGCCTTCCTCTTTTTGTTCTTTTCAGCATTTCACCTTCATTTCATAAATGAGCTCCATACAAAGTTAGACACTTTAGTGTTACATTCTTCTGTGTATCCCTCCATGAGGGGAGCATTGAGGGAGTCTGGAACAAAAAAAGTGACATATGTAAAAGTATTGTTATTAAGAGCTCTTGCTTTGTGAGCATACTATACATGGTATTTCTGTAAACACTAGTACACTGTTAAAGCCAGTGGGGGTGGAAAAACTATGCAAAACGAAAGAAAGAGAAAAGGAGATAGTAACTAATCTGCTGCTCCTCTATAGGGTGACTCTGGAGGGCCTCTGGTCTGTATGAAGGATGATCGTATGTATCTAATTGGAATCATCAGCTGGGGAATAGGATGTGGCCGCAAAGACATACCTGGTGTTTATACAAATGTGAATCGTTATCTTGACTGGATTCAGGACATCATGAGACTCTGAGAAAGAAAAATGAACCCTTTACAATCTTGTGATCATGGCCTCACAGCTTCCTTCTGGGTGCTTTAAGTATGGTGACAGTGCTTTGTGTTTGTCCAGATGCTTATGACTTTCAGTAAAACAGGAAGACAAACTACAGTGTATGGGAAGAGTATCTGCTCAAAATATTCTCCTTTCCTTATTAAAGGTTATTAGAAGCTAATGCTCATTTTCCTCAACGTGACCAAACTTTCTCCTTGCATCAAATCGTCTTAAGTACAATAAGAAATTAATTTTGGCCCTGCCCTGTGTGAATAAACCAAGAGACACCAGCATGCATGTCTTAAGAAGATACATTTTTTTAGGAATGGGTGTGAACTGAAGGGGACAGAATTAATTTCCTGAAAACTTCATCTACCTCCTTACTTGCTGTATCATTGACAGATACTAAGCTCTGTGCTTGTAACATTTGACTATGGTTGTTTAAGGAGGTTTTAAGAGAAGTTGGTTTCTGATAGAAAGAATAAAGCTGTAGGCACAGGCTACTTATTTCCAAATCAATGTACTACTTGCTTTTTCAGTTTGGAACCTATTAATTAACCAAGTTTGAGCTTAAACTCTCTGAGCAAATTCAGGATGGCTTATTAGGACATTTTATTCCTTGCTTTTCCTCTTGGTAATGGAATAAGTAAAAGTTTTAACACCAGCCTGCTTTGCCACAGAATCAACGACTATTAAATTTCTACGCATTATCATCTGATATGAAAGCAAAAGTTCTCTCTTCAGTGCAAAAGGGCAAAACAAAGGACAATTGTGTTGGTAGCTGTTTCAACTGCCTGCCAGATTTACATCCACAAGTAAAGGCCAATTCAGATGTTTACAGTACCAACTGTATAAAGACATTTATTTCACTAAGTGTACACAATCCAATTGGCATAATTTATCTCCCCCCTCAAAAACCAACTGTATTTCTTGCAAAGCCTGCGCAAACCACTCTGAAATGACACAGATGACTTGTAAATATTGATTTTATTGATCTCCTTGTTGAAGGTTTTGTTTGCACTGAAAATGCTCAGAACTAATGTCACCACAGAAGAGTGCCACCTGCCATGGAATTCTTCAGTTGCACTGGAACCTGAAATTCCACAAACAGGATGCCACCCATCCACTGCATGTGTCCACCACATACAAGCCAGAATGAATGCTATCCTATATGCTGGAGTCCACAGCTGCATGTGTGTAGTCACACAGCACATGTGTGTGTGTGTACAGCAGCTTAGGTGCGAGTTCTGCTACCAAGGGAAAATGCAGCTTTGGCATGTAGTGGCCAAAGAGCCTGTTACAGACCATATGAACAGTGCAGGTGACTCTCATTTCCTATTTCTGCTGTACAGAGGGATGTACCATAGGCTGGAATGGGCAGATGTAGCAACAGGTCCTGAGGAAGAGATGACCCCAGTGAAAAATCTGGTGTAGGCTTGAATACATCTGCACAACACCCGATTAGTACGGGAACTGGAATGAGGTAGGACAGGCAGGAACACTACAAAGATCACAATTATCTCAAAGAAAGACATCAGTGAGCAGAACTGCAGTATCACCTTCATTTGCAATAGGCAAGCAGAGGCAAAAAGAGGTTCCAGTGAGTTGCTAGGACAGTGGTTATCTTTATTGTAGCCACAGCTTCAATTTCCATCAGTGCTGACTGCACAAAAGTTCCTCTATATGTCTCTTCTGATTCCCCAAAGAAGCTAGGAGAATTTCTACCCTCAGACACTGATGAAACAAGAGAAGAAGCAGAATTACATGGAGATGCCACTGCTCATCAGCTACAAGATATGAATGTAATTCAGATCTGTATTCAGAGACTCAAGGTACTTGATGACCGTTGATGCCTTATGAAATCTAGGAAAAGAATCCACTTCTTCCCTTCTTCCCTCTGTGGCACTGTCCCCAATCTCCGGCTTCTCCACTTCCCATCCTGGGTGGAACAATCTACTCTTCTGCTTCTTCCAGTCCTTTTGAGGCAGTACGGCTAGGTGTTCCGCTGGCAAGAACTATACAGCTCTCCACCTTAACACCCAGTGACACAGAAAGGCAAATACTGGATCATCACATGGGAGTTGAAGTTTGTGGAAATTCAACTTTGTATCATCACCAAAGTGATAAAACAAAATACAAGGAAGAGGAATTACAAAATGCCATAAATCCCTAGAATTTCCTCTAAGATAGAAAAATGAAGGTGATACACGCTAACACAGCTGACTTGCTAATCACAAGGGACCTGAGCACCTCTCCCATCTGCTGTTGTTCCAAATACTTCAGACTCAGGTAGGGATGAGGTAGTTTCAGGTCAACCTTACTTGTCCCTGCTTTCCAGCACTCTTGAGTACTCGCTTTCCTTCTTTCGGGCTTCTATAGACAAGGGAGCAACCTTAAACAGATGTATGGGATAAGAGGCTGCCTGCATCCAACAGCAAGGGACAGGGGAAACAGGAAAAGTGCTCTTCCTCACTATCAGAAGCCTCTAGGTTCGGACTTGGAACTTGCCAGCCTTAGTCATGTATTTTATCCCCTTGAATGGCTTGTACTTCTCCCCATACATGTCCAGGCGATTCACCTTCAGTCCTAAAGACAAACAAACACAGCATAAGACTGACTGCTGCCATAAACAAAGCTGAAAAGCTGACAGGTCTTCAGGATAAAGACACAGAAGATCACACTAGAGGTGCAGAAAGAACAGGGGATGTTTTAGCAAGCAATAGACAGAATGGAGAAAAGCTGTCAACTGCTAATTGTTAGAATAATTCTTTACAAACATCCATACCCTAAATTTCTTTATCAGTCTGTAAGCAAGAAGTACACGGAAATGTAGGTAAATTGTTTTACAGACCACCAGAAAGAACAAATGCAGACATCTGTAGTCAAAGCGGACAATTCTTCTTTCTTTAAGAAAATGCTTGAGGTAGAATGTACTTCAGAAGGTTTACAAAGCTACTTCAGCTACACGCAGATTGAGCCGTGGCACAGCAGAGAACATTCCACTTCTTTACCTTGCAGTCACTTACCAGATATAGCCAGCTGTTGAATTTTAAACTGCAGATTAATGGTGGGGTTTTCATCTGGTTTTGATGTTCCAGCTTGCAAGCTCACGCTCCCCTTCAAGCTTGGCAGTTTCTGGGGGTTTATTTTCCCAACATCCCACGACAATAACTTAAAGAAACAGAAAATGCAGCAGTGAAACTGAAATACTGTTAACACTCTCTAAAGAAGAGTCCACTTCCGAAGACGGCTTTTATTGTTTCTCAGTGAAAAATGTCTTTTTCTTAGCATCTTGCCTTTTACATTGGCCAGACAGGGGATTAAGGAGCAGATACCTCAGACCTTTGTTCACCCTCTCTTTCCACGAAGTTCCCCAAAAGCCCACTATGAATGATATTTCTACTACTTGTGCTAAAGACCCTATGGGTAAGCCCATCAGATTTAAATTTTCAATAAGAAAAAAAAAGTTAACTCCTCGAGCTCAAAAAACAAAACCAGAATACCCCAAACCAAACCAACATCCATTAACCAATCCTTAATGTTTGCAAAAGACCAAGTCTAACATGCGGCACAGAGCGTGACAACTAGATATACGGACATTTGTAAGCCATCCACCAGACTAAAGCCCCATCATACAAGACCAGTGCTTGGATTTTCTTCACGCACCAAGTCACGAGAACTACAATCCACTCAGACACTAAGGTATTTGTTCTGGGGATCAAGAAAACTTCTAGTATGCAATTGTTCAGAAAAGTTCTCATCCCAACCTACTGCCTTCAGCAGTGTTCATGGAAATGCTCATGTAAGCATGAACAGCTTGACCACATTTTCTGAAAAATAAGGAAGAGTTAAAAAAGTATTTAATTTATATCTTTCCCCTTACCTTTGTAACTGGATCGAAGACGTGGGTTCCCTGGGAGGGGGTAAGAGTCATATTTAAGACACTCTTTGGCATCTGGCTAGTGACCATCACTCCCTCTACAGTCTTCCCCATAGTCTGCTTCGGTCCCACTGTGATCTCAAATCGTCCCAGTGAGCTGCTATCACGGAAACTGATGTTGTGTTTAACGTAGACAGGAATTGCCACAAGACTAGAATAAAGACACAAACAGCAAGTCCTTGTCGATCTCTTGCCTTCGTATTTGCTTAAAAAAAAAAGAAAATCCTACACCCATTTGTTTGAACTAAGAGCAAAGTCAGAATTCCATTCTCAAGTCTTAATTACACTTTCTGTAATCAAACTTGCTGTATCCTATTTTTTTTATCAGAACAGGGAACTACATCCGCTGAAACAGGATGCTTGAGCAAAGGATGAGAAATGTTTTTTGCATGCCATAACCAGGCTGACAAGTAGTTCCTGGCAGTGCAGTGGCAGTTGAACTTCACATTTATGCTTTTGGTTGCATTTCCCATTCCTTTTCACCTACCAGAGATAAATCAGACAAAGGTCTAACAAAATTCTTCAGCAGCTGCAACCCCAAATAGTACCTGGCGAGCTACTTCTAGAAAAAAGTACAAACAGTGGACAAGAACTTGTGGTTCTCTTAAGAGAGATGGCAAAAACCCAGCAGGAGTACCAAACTTATCTCCAAACTTTTTATAAACATATGAAACTAACAGCTTGATTACTCCGCACTGCCTAATTCTTTCCCTCTCTAGTTTGTCTATGTACTAGTAGTCTTTGAAAAATGCTGGCTGACCAGAAAAAAATTACTTGCAAACAAAGAGAAAACATGTAATTTAAAAAAAGAAAAATGCAAGTTACTATGCAGCTCTACTTCACTTGGCTCAACATGCCAACTCATCTTTAAAAGTTCCTTCTTTTATTCCGTCCCTAGCCAGAAAGATCTAAATCTCGTAATTCACAGCACTACATTCATCACCTACTTCTGAGCACTGACATGGTAAGACAGCAAGCGAAAATTTCCATCAGGTGGAATGAAGGAGAGTATTCTCTCTGACTCCCAGCGCTTAAAACGCACACATGGGTGAAAGCTGACATCATCCAATAACCGAGGGTTCTGAAAGAAAAAGAAAGTTGCAGGGTTTGTGAAAGCAGTACAAACTAAAATTACCTCCTCTTCTTACCAATCTTCTATCCATGAAGGGCCTACCTATGTTCTTGACCCCTTGAGGGTATCTACGTTCAGACATGTGAAAGCAGCATTCAATAACCTCTATCCTTTGTTTGGGTATTTTTCATTCATTTTACACAACTTGGGTCATGTCAAATACTTGCATTGGTGCATACTCATAAAAAGAGATGGCCTTTCAGGATATCCGCCTAAAGCACCACTGTTTCTCAAAAACTTTGTCCCAGCACACATTACCTGTGCTTTTAAACAAGGAATCTGAAAAAGCCCTTTTAAGGGTCTAAGTTGCTGAATTTCCTGATGAGTTCCCAACTGTTATTTCCTTCTCTTTATGTCTGGCATACCCAGATTCTGACCTACTATCAGCATGAGACTGAGATCTCAGTAGCAGGGCTGAGAAACCCTTTCCAAAATACTTATGTAAAGATACATCCTTGAGCTTTACCATAAAGGAAAGGGTAAGGTCTGGCATCCCAGTCAGCTTGACACAGGCATCAATCACCCCTTGGATTTCGGCAGTAATCGTGGAACCTGCAACCATAAAGTAAACACAGGTGGTTATGTGACCCTGATAAAAGAAAAAAAAAAAAATCCCAAATTGGAAAAGCGATCAGTGAGGAGGAAGGAAATCTATTTTCTTTATGAAATGTCATGGCTCATTATGTTGCCTGCGCAATGTTTTTATCATTCCCAATGATTCCTCTAGAAGTTTCATTCAATTAAGAACAATGGACACCAGCAATGTACATTTTCACGGCCAATGACAATAGCTCCCAATTCTAACAAGATTAAGATGCACAAATACCAAAGAGAAAGTGCTGTGCACAATTTTTATTCATATTCTATTTTCCCCACTGTAGAACTGCTCCTGACACCTCAAATACAAAGACAATTGAAAATCTTGGTGCCTCTGTAAGATTTTTGACTGAATAGCACATACAAGTTAGGAACATTTCAGAGTAAAAATATGAATAGTGCTTCCCACACTTGTATGAAGGTGCACCTCTTTGAAAATCTAACTCTCTCTTTAGGCACTATTGGGACAAGTTACCCTCAATGTCAGCCCAGCGCAACTTGCATACCTGATTTGTCAATGATTGCATCTATCTCCTCAATAACGTCAAAATAGGCCTCATTATTGGTATATTTTACACCAGTACGTCTCCATGGCACCACTGAGAGCTGTCCAGTAGGAAGCTGGTCACCCACATTAGTGCTTCCTGGAAAAAGAAAGGGAATCAACAACCACAGAGGTTAGGCAATGCTCCAGAACAAGTCCTTGGTCTTAGAGGGCTTAATTGTAATTAATCCCTGAGAACTTCTGTTTCTTTGTAGGAGGGCAATTACTCTTCCAAACTCGCTGTACTCCAAAAATGTATATCTCTCTTACACCGAGCTCTAAAACACACCATAATAATGCATGGGGAAATGTCTGCACATGGGGATGTGTAAATTCACATCAAACTAACTCGTCCTGGAAGTCATATCATGGCTGTAACTGAAAATGTAATCTGACTGTTTCAGGTTAAAAAAGCCCAAACCAAACCAAAACCACATGACTCCCTAAATACACCAGTGCTGCATGAATGGTATGGGACAACATAAATTTTCTTCATTAGTGTCCTATTTTGCTTATGCAGGAATATTGGTAGCTGGACTCCCCAGTTTATCTACTTTTTGTTTCCCTGTACCTGTGATGGTGTTGACGACCGTTCGCAGAATAGTAGGCGGTTTTATCAGTTCCTTAAGAATATTAGACTCTGTTGCCAATGGAAAGCCATTGTCCAGCATCTCCTCCAGCACCTCATAAACCACCACAACATTGTCCTTGATTATTACCTCTGAACAGACACCAAAGTAATCCTGTGCAAAAGAAAGAAATACTCAAAGATCTCTGAAAGGGAATCTTAGTGATCATTCAGTCCAGTGACCTCCCACACAGTAATAAATCAAGCCTCTTCTTGGAGGAGGCAAGACAACACTGAAACTCCCTGTATTACTACAAGCACATCAGACAGATGGACGACTCCCACAGACATGTATTCTGAGCACACCTCTGCCACTGCTCCTGTAAGCTGGTAAATTCCCGCATCGGCAGTCCCAACTAATTCAGCAATTTTAAAAACAGAACATTTTATTTATTTGTAGTCTTATTCTATGTGGACTTCAAGAATCTTTCAGGGGAGAGCAAGCGCACGTGCACAAACACAAATCTGAGCTTCTAGATACTTACAGCAATTAAAGAGATCAGGTATTCTGCACAAAGAAGGAGTATACATACACAGTAACAGTAGAGAAATCCCAGTTCCGCACTACAAACACTCTTTCAGACATATCAGATTTTAATGTATGTCTGAGCCAGTGATGACACATTCATGTCTTGAACCCTCATAAAAAAACATGACCTAAGGGTTTGACATGATCCACTGCTGGTCTGAACAGCCAATCCACTCCCTAAAGCCAGAAAAACATACTCAGAATATAGTTCTGACTGACATCTTGGAAGCAAAAGTTCCCATGGTACTTGTTTGGCCAAGCACGCACATTTCCTGTACTCTGGCAAGATACTGGTCACAAGACATTTCAAATTCAGATCACACAATCCTGTTGTTGGCAGGCAGAAGTCAGACATCTTTACCGTTTTCCTAAGCTAATCGATAGTCATGTCAATTATACCACAGAGGGAATACAGCTGCTCTGGGGCAACCCCTGCAACTCACTGCTTTAGAAAGCTTCCGAGAAACATCACCAGATATAAGAGCATGGGTAGGTTGTCAGTAATTGATTAAAGCACGTGGCTGTGAATTGTAAAAAGCTCCTTCCCCGAGCAGACAAGGCTGCAGAACAGAAACTGACTGCTGAAAGGTTCATCCTGTGAGCACAGGTAAATCCCGATTCCATCGTAATCCTAGGCAGTAAATTCCTGACTACGATAAGCCCTGTCTATATCCTCCCAAACGCAGGATAAAAACTACGTGACAGAAAACAAGAAAAAGCTAACAGCTGCAAACCAGAGGGACTCTTTACGCCGCCCGCCCGTTCTCCCCCGCAGCGCGGCCGTGCCGCTCCATCCAGCAGTATCCACGCCCCTCGGCCGTACCTGGAACGTGTCCACGACGCGGTGCAGGAACTCGATGACGAAGAGCGGCGGCACCTCACTCTGGATGACAGCCACGAAGAAGATCTTGTGGCGGTAGACGCTAAGAAGGTAGTGATGCGGGGTGGGGATCACCGGCGGCACGTTCTCCGCCTCCGAGGCCCGCTCCTGCGCCTCAAAGAAGTAGTCACAGACGGAGCGGCTGACGACGCTCTTCCAGTGCTTCTCCAGGAAGATGTCCCCCGAGGCGTTGATCAGGAATAGGCTGTGGATCATGGCTGCGGCGGGCCTGGCTGGGCCGAAGAGTCCTCGAGAGCGCTTCCACCATAGACCCCACCCCACGAGAGCCCCTTCGTCGCTGGCCCTGCCTCTTCGCGACAGCTGCACTGCTGCCGCAAGCACCGCCCTCAGAGCGCGGACGAGCCGGCTCTCACCGCCAGAACGCGGCTCCGCAGCGCGCTCTGCGATTGGCCACCCGCGCACAGCCACGCCCCACAGGCCGAAGCGGCGCGCTGMGGCGGATCCATGGCGGCCGCGGTGAACGGGGATGGCGGCAGCGCCGGACGCGCTACGTGTCCCGTGTCTCCGCGTCCCATGTCTTTGTCCCGCCGGGACCGATTCCGTTCCCAGCTTCTCTTCTTCGAAAAGAAAAAACTGAATCTTAAGAAATGTTGTGGGGACAGAGTTGATTAAACAAATGTGTGTTTTCTTAATGGGTTTAAAGGTGTCTTAAGGTGAGAAATTTCTCTTTTGAGCAAGACGAATTATTTGGATGTTTTAACAGAATAAGTTTTTCGGTGTGAAAGCTAAATGTAGTCAATGAGTTGCTTATTTCTTGAAGCAAATTGAGTTTGAGGCACTATCTTGCAAAGTACTGTACAAACAGTTCATTTTTTGCCGTGTAGACTGCAGAGGTCTGGCTTTGTCTTATCAGGGTTGGATTCTCCCAACAAATTAATCTTCTCACACCTCTTCTGGGGTCTTCAAGTCTGAAAGACTTCCAAATGACGAGGCTGTCTAAAATCATAAGGCTGTGGTGCAAAGCTAATAGAAACATCAATGCAATTTCCAGATAAAGACTTAGGAGGATTCAGTACATAACAGTGAAATCCACTGTTTCTACAACAGTGACAGTCTGTAGACTCTCTTATGTTTCATGATTGGCACTAGGTTATTATTAGCACCCTTGCAAAATTAATTGGTTCGATAGACTATTATAAATAAAAAAATGGCCTGATTTTATCAGCTCTGTCTTGTATTTTCACAGCACAGGCTAACAGTTAAATCATCGGAATTCCTGCATATGGCAAACTACAGATGSCAAGTAATTGTTTCATCATAAAATTAGTGAATGTTTTGGCAGCACCATTTCGTAGCACTGCCCTTTGACTGTACATAGTTTTCTCTTGAGGCTCACATAATGGTAGTACCCTTCAACTGAGCAGTTTTCAGGCTGTCCTTAAGAAACAGCAACATTTAATTCTGTTCTGCCAGCATATTGTCACGTTTCCCTTTAAATTCCGATTTCTATATATATTTTTCAGTGAAACAACCTATGAGAGAATGCTGTTAAATGAGAGTTTGCTCTGCTCATGTTTGTCAAGTTTCAGCACATGCCAGCGGAACGCTGCACCTCTGCAGAGCCGAGGAAAACCTGTGGTATGAGCGAACTAAGGCTGGACCTCTAACGGGCCCCTTCTGATGTCTGCAAGGAACAGCGAGCTCTGCGCAGCCAGACCGAAGTAGCTAAAGAGCTCCCAAGGTAATGTCATGTGGGACAGCTAATGTTTTGACAGCCTATTACAGATGAAGAAGCACAAACAAAGAGCACCCGCTCTCAAAACTAAATGGTATCGTTATTTAAGAATTTCATATCGCTTCGGTAAAAGCCGAGAGTCGCGGTTTCAAGCGCAAGCTCAATTAAGCCTAAGAGAGGAATTTCCTTCTTTCCAGGGAATGGGCATCTATTGCCAGCGCGTGCCCGGCAGCCCGAGCCCTCCCATCTTCCTGCCCCCTTCTCGGCGGTCGGAGCCTCCGGCGGCCGCAATCCGCGGTAGCGCACCGACGGGGTTCCGCACAGCCACAGCGAGACGCCCGGGTCTGCAGCCKCTACCACCCCAAGTGTGCTTCCAGCCGCCACCGCCGTCCCGCACAGCCCGAGCGCCGCGAAACTCTCCCGGGGCGCAGCCCCACCATTGCCCTCGCCCGCTCCCTCCCGCTCCGGCGGCCCCGCCTCTGCCGCCCGCCCTGGCGCAGCTGCGGCTCCACAGCACCCCCTGGCGGCCGCCCGCGCCCCGCCGCGCTGTTCCCTCGCCTCGCCAACCCCCTCCCCCCGCGGGCTGTTCCACCTAGCGCGCCCCCCCCCTCCGCTGCAGCGCGCCGGGCCCAAGATGGCCGCCGTGTCAGTTTCGGGCTTCGCCGCCGTCCGGCCTTCACCTCCCGGGTCCCGGCGCTCGCGGGCCTCGGTAAGTAACGCTGGCGGAGCCGCACGGGCTCGGGTGGTTGCTGCTGAGCAAGTCGGGGACAGGCGGTTGGCGAGCTCCGTGGCCTGGGGAAGGGGAAGGCCCGCTGGGCGCTCCAGGCTCGCGGCCTATTCCGGCCCCGCCGCCGCTCTGCGCCAGGCCCGGCCTCGCCGTCTGCTCCCACAGCGCTCGCCAGGCCCACGCCCTGGGGCCGCGGCGGCCGCGGCACGACGCGGGTGAGCCGGGCGGAGCGGCCGGGGGTCCGCAAGTTCAGCTCCGTTCAGTGTCTGGCACGAGAGAGCACGGCTGAGGCGGGCGCGGGCCCACCCGTACCAGTGCGAGGAGCCGGCCGGCCTGCACTGCTCATCTCCGGAGGGACGGAGAGCTGCGTGTGGCCCGGCTGGCTGCCGCGGCTGCGGCCTGCGCCCCGCTTTTCCCGATCTCGCCGGTGCGAGTTTCTGTGCTGAGGCAGTGCTGTCCTCGGGGCGCCGTGTGCGGGGCCCGCCCGCGGTGAGGATGGGAACGATTGGTAGCAGGTGCAGGGGTCGCTTGTCACGCAGAGAGCGAGCGAACGAGCGAGCGAGTAACCCACCGGCGCTGGGACCGTCCGGGAGTCGTCCGGGCCTGGCCGGACGGTTACATAACGCCCTGCGCACGGAGCTCTGCTGGGGACAGGGGACGGAATCCTCCGGGCCTTGGGATCCGGGCGGGCGGGGGCATCGCGGGAGCTCATCTCCGCTTTGCGCGGAGAGCAAGTGTAGAGGACCGTATTTCTCTTTATATGTGTTGTTCGCAAGATAAAACAATTCTAGGCAAGCACTGCATCCTTTCTGGTGTCAGCAGTCGTTCAGAATCTTTTCGGTAGCGTCCGTATGGAGCTGTGCTACTGCGTCTGATATCTGTATGGAAATATGTTCTGCGTGTTGATAAATTCTTCAGAACTTAATAGAAAGTATAATATAATATAGAGGAGGGTAACTGTGTTGTCGACTTAGCTGTTGTCTAAAAGTTTCCGTGGAGAAAATCGTTACTCCTTGTGATAAACGGTTTACAGATCCTTCTCGGTTAGTGTATCAGTGTACTCCTAAAGTAGAACGTCAGCATAACAGACAGTTACCACGCTTAGAAAAAGCTTTCTTAAAGGTAACTAACTAAAGGCTCTGAAGTAAAGCCTCACACCCTTGCGCCAGCATCTTTAATTAGCAGTGTCAGAAGCATTTCTTTTACACTGTGTATGGTCACCTGTTACTTTATCCTCAGGTGTTTTCTGCCTTATCAATACTGAAAATTAGGTTGTATTCTGTTTTTCTAGGGCCTCTGAAAGTAGAACATTTACAATCTCCAGCATGTTTCTTCACTTTTTTCCTTTATGGAACAACTGTCATAGCTTTTCTTCACAGAAGGGAAACAGACCTATGATTACATTTCTGAAAGCGGTCTGAAAGTATCTTGCTGTTTGCTCAAGAGGTTTGATTATTTCTGTTTGCTGTTGAAGTTTCAGTCAGTGTCTTCTGTGTGCAAAAATTAAGAGAGCTGCTGCTTTTTAAAGATAGTTGTTGTGGTTTTCCTTTTTCCCCCAAATATTAATTTATGTTGTGCTCAGTAGTGATATAAAACTCAGTATAGATTTTATACTGACTGATGGACCAAGATGAATAGGACACTTTTCTCTAGGTTGTATGGAGTAGTTTTGGTGCTAAAGTATGCTTTTAATAGTAGTGAAGATAAAATCTGAAGTATTACTTTGGTATTTCAGAACTGTAGTGACTTAAAACTGCTAAGTGTTTAACGAATTAACATTGCTTGCTATTTTTTTTTTTTTCTTTTCTTCGTAACTGTTTTTTTGAAAATGTTTCTCTTGTTTTCTTCCAGGCTTAACCCTACAGTTCTTCTGATTGGGAGACCAGAAGCTCAGGTGAGATAATGCTGAAATCTTTATACCTTTGTGGAAAACTTCCTGTGAAGCTGTTGTGAGATTTATTGGAAAGAGTGTAGAAGTTTCTAATTGTTTTGTTTTCTTCTCTTCAGTGTGAAAACAAATAATGTTTGAGAAATGAGGATTAATTCAGAACAGAAAACGTGTATGCTATGGTTAGCTGGTTCCCATCTTTTGAGGATCTGTTTTCTCATTGTTTGAAACTTGTTCAGCATCAGGATAAAGGATAACGACTCTATGGATATACAGAATTTTTCACCATGGTAAAACTCGCCAACCCGCTGTATACAGAGTGGATTTTGGAGGCAATCAAAAAGGTAAAGAAGCAGAAACAGCGTCCTTCAGAGGAGAGGATATGCAATGCCGTGTCATCTTCGCATGGTTTGGACCGCAAAACTGTTCTGGAACAGTTAGAATTGAGTGTTAAAGATGGAACTATTTTAAAAGTCTCTAATAAGGGTCTCAACTCCTACAAGGATCCTGATAATCCTGGGAGAATAGCACTTCCGAAGCCTCGGAACCATGGCAAGTTGGATGGTAAACCAAACGTGGACTGGAATAAACTTATTAAACGGGCAATTGAGGGCTTGGCTGAGTCTAGTGGCTCATCCTTGAAGAACATCGAGCGCTTTCTGAAAGGTCAGAAAGATGTATCTGCATTATTTGGAGGTAGCGCTGCCTCCATTTTTCACCAGCAATTACGATTAGCTGTCAAACGTGCTGTTGGCCATGGTAGGCTCCTTAAGGATGGACCTCTGTACCAACTCAATACTAAAGCAACCACTAATGCTGACGGGAAGGAGAGTTTTGAGTCTCTTTCCTGTCTCCCTCCAGTGTGTCTCCTTCCCCATGAAAAGGATAAGGTAAGATCCAGTTTCTGTGTGGTCGTTTTCTTGTGATTGCTGAAATGTGTCAATATGGAGTTGCTGTTTGAGGCCAATGATCTTGAATCTGGTATGTTAGAAGTTAGAATTATTAATGTGTATTTAGGGTCCCTCTATAACCAAATAYATAAGCATGAGAGGAAGTGTAATGGATTGTAATTTATACTTTGGACCAGGAAATTGCAAATGAGCTACTGTGGGGAATTTACAATACTTCTGTACAGTGTAACTGAATGTATGGTAACAGGCTTACTATAGCTGTGTTAGCAAAACATAGTAAATAAGTCTCTCTTTACTTCCTACCCACCCAAACCATTATGTGATCTAGAGAGCATGGAAGTGCTGGAATGAGCACTTAGGGACTTCTAGCACCCTGCCCCTCCCTCCCATTTAAAATGTAAGTTCATTATAAAAAACGAAGTATTTCTCTGTTACTTTCAATTATTTTTTGTGGTTTCTCCCTCTTTTCTGCCATACTTCTGCATGCCTATGGTCACTGATCCTTCACTCCAATCTCAAAAGGAAGTTGGAGTGAAACTCATACCCAGTCAGTATCTTTTTGGTTTTTTTTCTGTTACTGTGAATGGAGAGTAAAACAGAAACTTGTCTTTTTATTATTGAAGATCATTTTGCCAGTGATTTATACATTTGCGCTGCTAGTTTCTAGGACATCTAGAGTGTGAGAATTTTTTTTTTCTATTGGCAACAGATACATTTTTCAGCAGAGTGGGAATTTTTTTGTCATTATAAATATCCTGTTAGGGGATGAGTTCTTTGGATGCGTCCTGCTCATGGTTTTTGAAGTAATTTTCACTCTCTGATGAGAGATGCTTTAATGATCTGTTAGGATTTGAAGACTTAAAACTGCTGTAGTCTTCTTCCTAAGGAAAATAAAATCTGCACAGCTGCTTTATCACTAGTAAAGTTTCTCTGAAATTCTAACTGTGGGAGCTTTACTGTGGATACAGTACTTAACTGGTCAGTGTGTTGTGCTGTGGGCTGGCGAAATGTAGGAAATAAGTATGATTAAGATAAAAATTCCAGCAGCTCCCTCTGTCCTTTTTTCAAGTGTTCTGTCTACAAATGTTTCCTATGTGAATCTCAAACTTTATATTTGAAATCAGCATAGCTGTAAAATGTAATGAAAACTGGTTATATATAAACACACCTGGCAAATGAGGTGGCTGGATTGAGAGTGCTGGTAACAGTGGATGATAGTAGCTTTGCATGTTATTAACACAGTATGTTTCACAACCTATTCAGCCTTCTTGTGATGTGCTGAAACTCAGGAGCAGCTTGATACTTTTTGGGATGAATTGTTCCCTGCACTTTTCTTAAAATCGTGTAAATCAGAGTGGTGACTGGTAGCACAGGCTACTACAACTACTGAATTTTGTCTGGGATTTGTTTTTTGTCCCCCTGGAAAAATATAAATTTTTCAAGGGATTTTTTTCTATAAATTCTTTTGGTTTTGTGTGTGTGTGTGTGTGTGTGTGTGTGTGTGTCTGTGTCTAACCCTAGATTTCTGCTCTTCATGTAGCATCTCTGTGCTGTGTAACCCAGGCCGAGTTTTGTATTAGTTTCTTAAGTAATTTTGAAGATACGGTGTTAAAACGTGTGGGTTCGTTTAGAAGCTAAAATGTGAGTTGCACTGTTTTTTAACTACTTGTGTTTTGGACAAAACTCTGAACTTGACTTTGGAGCTGTTTCTGTGATAGGTGACAGGCTAGTAAGGTCCACAATCCATATGCCTGTTGGGGAAAAAAAGGAGGGATAAAGGTGCAAATTGTTGCAGTACCTAAAATTGTGACGGAAGAAAAGATGTTTCATTTCTGCCTGTTGGATAGTGTCAGGCAAGCACTATCCCTTCGTCGTAGCTGGAAGTGAGGAAGTGTAGGTGTCAGGCCTCCTGTATTAGGTCAGCCAAAGAGATAAGTGTTCCACTGAGTCACAGCTGAAGGGAATGAGCATAGCGTACAATCTAGAGTAAAAAAAATAAGTAATGCCACCCTGTAACAGTGTAATTTTGGCCGTAATTTTTCCCTGATAAATAGGCATTAAAGATTACTTTAAAATATGATGTCTTTTCTGTTTCACTTTGTCTGTAATTGCTACATTTGCAGACTGAAGCAGGATTTTTACTTTTTAAAGGTTTAGGGTTTCTTTTAATTAAAAATAATGTTTTCTAGTATTGCTTCAGAGGAACAGTTATTTTTAAAAATGCTTTTTTTCTGAGGCGGGAGAAAAAATCCTTTGTTGCTACTTTGGAAACCATAACTTATACTTAAATGAATGTCAGGTATCTTTAGATAGATGGGGACAGAATTTATTTTTCAGCTAAACAAAATCAACCATGTTCCTGTTTTAACCTGTGCTGGCTACTGAGATGTCTTTGGGAATAGAAAGGCTTGACATGAGTGTTCAGGAAAAAAAATGTGCAAGTATTTTGATGAAATTTGCTGGGATCTTTCACCACAACTTAAGTTTTCAGCTTAGGGTTTCATGGTGGTGTGTTGTTTGGTAGGTTGTTTGTTTGTTTGTTTGTTCTGATTGTGCCAAGTGCTGTAGAGATGATTTAGGAAGTTAATCTTATTCCCACTGACACAATGCATCTCTGCCACAGCCGTTGCAAAGAAAAAAAAAAAGCTGGGAGTTGTCTTCCTGAACAGTTCCCGTGGGTACAGCAGCATTTATTTATAGGGCTATAGTATCAGGTAGTTCAAATGATATCATGTTGGCAGTGTACAAAAGTGTAACTGAAAAGCATCTTATTTCAGAAAGTTGGTACTTGGTGACAAATAAAGCAATACTCATGAGATGATAAACACAAGATAATACTGTCTAGGTAATAAATAAAGGTCGTGGCATATTAGTACCTGCTGAAAATTTTAATCATGTCTTTTAGTCACTACAAAACAAATGGTTTTGAGGTTATAGAAGAATTATGACTGTGTATTAATGGCAATACTTTCTGCAGGGTATATCTTCCTTTGGAATCATTTAGCATGATTTAAAAATTTTGTAGTACAATGGTCAAACTATTCGGCCACAGCTTGAATACTAGCTTTAGTCAGAAACTAATGAATATGTGGGAGATACGAATGTAGTACTTGAATAAAACTTAGGGCAAACTCTGTTACCTTACTAATGCAGTAGTTTTTGATAAATGCTAAAGCTGCTACTCCCGAATGCTAAAATACCTTATGTTACTAACCTGCATATTCTGTTTGTCCATTCAGTGTCAACGAAAATAGTAGTAAAATATAAAAAAAAAAAAAAAAAAAAAAAATTTATAATTTGCATGCATGACTTTTGCAACGTGGCTGCAGTTAATAAGGACTACTGTCATCAGACAGCAAAATGCCGTGCATTCTCTCTCTCACTATCCCCCTTCCCAGTGGGGTGGAGGAAAGAACTAGAAGAAAAAAAATTAAAATTAATGAGTTGAGATAAAGACAGTTTAATTAAACTGAAAAGAAAGGGCAAATAGTAACAATTTTGGTAAAATAATTAAAATATACAAAACAAATTATGCACAAAGCAGTTGCTCACCACCTGCCAACTGATGGCTTGACAATCCCTGAGCAGCAGCCCCCAAACAGCTTGTCCCCAGTTTATGTACTGAGCATGACACCATATGGTCTAGAATATCTCTTTGGACAGACTGGGTCAGCTGTTGGGGCTGTGTCCCATCCCAGCATCCTGTGCCTGCCAGCCTCCKGTAAACGCCCTGCTCGGCAACGACTGAAACGTTGAGTGTCTTATCCGCAGTATCCTTCTTCTACAAAACAGAACACCGTACACCTACTAGGAGAAGAATTAACACTATCTGAGCCAAAACCATGGCAACTGTTCAGTAGTTAATATAGTATGACTACAGTGCAAGAATTACTGCACTGCTATGAGACTACTAGAACACAGTAATGTTTAAAATTGTTTGAGAGCAAAGAGGTCTTTCCTGGTATGCCACTGTGAGCAAGTTAAGCTGTAGTAAGTTGCAGGTCTTAAGGCTGGATGCCCTACAGATGCCTTGCACTGCTTTTGTTTTGCTGACACTTGTTAGAGAACCCGGGTTAATAGGCTGTAAGAATTTTTGTAAAATTCTTCTTATTAAAAAAAAAGGTGAGGTATCAGCTGAGAAGTGGCAATAATTACTATAAATGTTGTAAGTTTCCAGAGCATCTGAAATTTGCTCTCAGGACAACAGTGGGACTGTTTCTTCCTCAGTTAGAAGGAAAATACAGGTGGTATTACCTGATCTCCGTTTACACTGTCCTTGAAACTGTCAGTTAAAGCTGGCTCTGGCTGTAGTAACCATAAGTAAATGTCTTAGTATTGTCCTGTAGGACATGTGAGAGTATAAAGCCAAAATTCTGGAAGTGCTTCCTGGAAAAAAAAAAAAAAAAAAAAAAGAAGAGAGAAACTTCTGTGGCTGAAAAGTAGGAGTAATATTTAAAGCAGATTCCCTGTGCTGCTGTCTTGCATGTTCCTTAGGATGTGTCTGTTTCCTAGTTTTGTGTTGCTATTTAAATCTGTTGGTACTTACGAATCACTTTAACTGTGGGCTGTTATACATAGAGCATCCTTCAGGCCTTCCCTCTTGCCCGCAGTAGTTCCAGGTCCCAGTGTGCACTCGTATCTTTTTAGAAAGTTTGAATGCTTTGAGGGCATCATAGTTGTTTTGAAGGCCTTTAAGCATGCAATAGCTATTGCTATATTGTGCCTGTTTAGAGTTAGTAATTATTAATTCCATTTCTTAAATGAAAGAACTGCCTGATTACTAGTAAAGAAGTTATTTGTGGATTGATTTATGTGGGGTGGAGTACATAAATGATCTGCAACCAGAACATTGTAATTACATATTGAGAGCTCACCCATCTCTCCAAGGGCGCTTTTCAAGCTTAGGCTCCCAGCTGGAGGAGGATTAGGATTCACTCTCTTCCAGCTGGTTCTGTGGAAGAGAAGTCTATAGTTCTGTCTAAAAAAACCTTGTGGTTGATAACAGATGGCCTCCATCTGTACACCGTGTAACTCTGGAAACSCAAGTGCTAAAAAATTGCTTTGAACTTTATTTACTTGATTAGAGAGCAGGTGAAATAGCTCCTAGTAAGTGAACAAATGTAAGCAGGTCCTAAATGTTAGTGCCATGGACAGCTCTGAATGGATGATGTGAGCTGATGTATTTAGTGTGGAATGGTGTTGAATGCTACCAAGAGGGACTCTGGCGGTATCTGGAGTCATGATAACCTAGAGGCAAAGCTTGTTACTGTGGGAAGACATCAGATGTTCGATGAGTACCTGTGTCAATGGGTACTACTGTGGAGGGGGTCTTTTTAACAGTGTTCTCTTGACACAATTTCAGCAGAAGTAGAGTGTAAGATAGCTGGTTAGAAAGGAGGAGACTAGTCCAGTATGTTGGCTGGATCACTGTTGTCTGTCCTTTCTGTCCAGTAGATTATTGACAGACATGGAATGACACATATCAGAAGTAGTTTGGTTAATGAAGGAACTGTATTTACTACAGAGCTTTAAAGTCTAGTCAGACAGAAGGAGAGTGGATGATGGAGAATGTTCATTAATAAACAACAGCTTGATTCTAGTGTTAGCTTTGCTATATAGGAAGGGAAGAAAAAGCAGAGAGAATGAGGATGGGTAATGCTGTCCCTGCTTTTGTCCTAGTTTCCCAGCGATTTTATCTTAAGTCATGGTGGTGGCAGGCAAAACAGTTAAAAAGAAATAGTTGTTAAATGCAGTACTGTCATTTTAGTTGAAAAATAGGTTCCATGTTCTTAAAAAAAGTACAAATACGCAGTCAATAAAATCTGGTGAACAAACAGATTCTTTTAGGGATGCAGCTACTCTTGAGGTAAAGCAGTGTACAGTATATAAAGATAGAATAATTACTTGTATGCACAGACATTACTTAGGCGTTAAGAAAAATCTCATCCCCYGAGTAATTTATTATTTCTAGGAATTGGAGTCAAAATTGAAGTTCCATAKATTTTGTGAAAATCGAAGTAATGTGGAATGCAAGTTTTTTTTTCCACTGAGAGGAATTAAGATTTTAGCCTGCTCTTGATTTGAGGGGTGTGCTTTTCTTTTGCAGCTGTGGAAGTCTATGACTTCTGAGAAGTATCCTTTGATCTAAAATAGAGTAATATAATCCTTTGTCACTCCCAAGGCAGCATATTTTATTTTCTGGAAAATTATGAAGGTGGGACAAAGTGTAGGAGAGACCTCACAGGATATAACTTGGGTAAAGAAAAATTCAGTAACTTGAACTGATAGGTTCCTAAAACAGTGTCAAGTGAAGAGAGTTTCTTTATACTGCAAAGAAGGAAATTTGAGCCACTCTTCCCCCCCCCGTGTCTGCACTCGGGAGGTCTTGGCATGTGATTCTGATTGTGAATAACAAATCTTGAATCGTTTTAATCCTCTGATTAGAGCACTTGTTAGTTCTGGGAAGATTATTTAACAACTGACTGTCTAAGCATTTCCAGTTGATATTCTGTGAAGTTTTTACCATGTGCATATCTGATAGAAAAAGAATTTCTTCAGTTTGAATGTCATCCCCAGATACTATTCACATTGCTTTTTTGTGTTGGTTTCCAGATGTCAATAATCACTGCATAAAATTCTGCCTGTATGTACCTCACTAATGTCCTAGCTATTGGCCTTCATCATTGCCTTTACTCTTGCAGCAGCGTTTCAGGTTTTTATTGTATTAGTCCATCCTCAAACAGAAAAAACAGTGATGCTGTTTAAGTGACCCTATGTGTTTTGTCTTAGGAAGAGTTATGCATTTCATGCTTGTTCCTGTCTTCTGTATGCTATTTTATCTTTTCTCCCTTATATTTGTTGTAATATAGTCTCATGTTTTAGGCCATCATTCTGCCTATAAGTATGTTTCTTCCTTTCAAGTGAGATTCAACAAGTGAATTTGAGACAGTATCCATTTACAAAGGCAAACAAACATGTGTGGTGTAGTAATAGCTTTACTTGGATGTATTAAAATATATTTAACATTGTTCTCTTGAGCACAAACAGAATTTTAAGGAATTTACGTCTTTATTCTCTTCGTATTTTATCTTCACCATACTGTCTGGATGGAGCATTAAGGGTTGTGATTTGGTAACTTACATAGAAGAAGGATTAGTTATTAACCACTGTTGCTATATTACAGAATAGTATTTCCTAAATTCTGCAGTTTTCTCTGCATGCAACAAAAAAGCGCACACGACTTGTAAAATTACTTTGACAACATGAAATTCATTGGTTCTGATTTTACGGAGGCATGCAACTGAATCAGTTTTCTTCTCCAGCCACTGATCCAAAAGACATGGAATCCAGGCTTTGTGATGCCCTGCTCGCTGAAACATGTTTCCTCATGTTTTAAATATTTTTTTTTTTCATGAAGTGTAGGTTGTACTTGCCCTCTGTCTTTTCTGGTTCATCTGCTCTTTACAGTAGTTTCAGCTTTGGAGGAAGACCTTTGCAACAGAATAGGCTGTTTAAAGTGAGGAGTAATGATTTGTCACTTGTTTAAAAACAAACGCACAAAAAAGCATTACTTAGTGTGAATTCTGAGAAGCCATCTACCATTCCTTCTAGAGGGCTTACATTCACGGGGTCCTAAAGGGCAAAGCAAAAAAAGAGTTGGTGTGAGTGTGTTATTTTTTTATGCTGGTTTAAATTCTATACCCACTTGATCCCAACCACAATGACAACCAGAAGAATATATGTCATGTTGGGACAAAGACAGTCCTGCAAGCCCCAGATGGTATTAAAACGTCTGTAAAGTGCATTAACATTACTGATGGTGACCGTTGTGACACCATGGCCTGCAGACTTGGCTGTGAGTTTGGAGGCATTTCCTACCTCACTTTCCCTAAATTAAGCAGGTGAGTTGACAGAAACTGGGATGGTAAAATTACTACACACATACGCTTTTTCCATATGCACTTCTCTGTAGTCGCCTTTAGGAGGTGAATCTTTAAGGCATATTTGGTTTCTAGATACTTTGTATAGTAACAATATGTGCTGAGAGGCTGGCAGGCTGTAAGGCACTGTCAGTCCAATTTGTTCTGGCTCCCTCCCTCACTGAATCTGGTGACATCACACAGAAAGATGTGCTTGCGAGCAAAACAGCAGAAGGAGTTGAATGTCTGCCAAAAATTTGCAGTATGAAACTGAGCTGCCTGCTTCCAGCCTTGTTTTCATGAATCTTTCATTGTGTGCTTGCATTTTTCACTTCCCAGCATGTTCTTTGCTGAACAAACACAGCAGCAGTGAAATCTTTCCAGACTTAGCATAMCTCTCTCACACAGAAGCTTTGGAGGAGTAGCATGATCTCCACATTCAAAATTGTTCCGATTCAATTAATTATTSTAAAACATTTTGAATTCCAGTAGATCCTTCCCTCAAATTGTATATGTTTTGGTTTTTTTTTAAATATGGTAAGGTGTTTGCTTGCAGCTTGTCAGGGGTGGTAAATACATGAAACACTGAAGCTATGAAGGGTAATCTTTGATCCGGTTCTTCGAGACGTACACAATGCTTACATGTGGACATCCAAATTTGAAGCACTGTGGGGATGAACAAGGTATGCACAAATACTGGCTAGAACAGATAAGAAAGACCATCTTAGGCTGTTGCTGGTCTATAAAACACTCTTTGATGAAGTAAATCGTTGATGAACTTCCTGCAAAAGATGTGTGAAATAATACTATGTCTCCCTTGAAAAGTTGCATGAGTGTTCCAGCTTTCCTTTCAAAAGGCAGAAGGTAAAATAATTTGTGAAACCTTGATTCCAAAGAAATTAAAGCACTGACTGACCCTTCATACACAGGGGTTTTTTTTTCCCCCGGTAAACTTCATACTGACTGGAAGCAGCTAGTTATCTAGCACCTGGAGTCCAGTCATAAACAAAAAGAGAACAATTTGTGTGCCATCAATCCCTTCTCTCTGTTAAAAGAGGATGGGGAATCCCTGCACTGCTGATGTCAGCTAATGTTTCTGTGATGACTATGGCTGGAAAGATACTGCCTGTGGGCTGCGAAGATGCCAGCTTCCCCCTCCGGCTTGGATATTAACAATTTCTCTATTGGCATATTTTTATTGTATTTTAAAATTAAATGTTGTGTACATTTTTTGCTCTGGAAACTATAAATCACAGGCTTTAAATGTAGAATTGAGTTAGAAAAAGTTCACTGGATAATGAAATTCAGCACTTAATGTTAAATTAGGCCATCCATTCTCTCTTTATTAGTTGATCAAGTACCACTTTAAAACAACCAGTTATTGCACTTGCTGCTTCTTTGCTGAGGGAGTTGTAGAATATCAGTCCTTAAAGTTAAAAATATCGTGCTTTTTCTAGGCCAAATGTATTGTTGCCTAGTTCATATCTATTTCGCACTTGGCTAGTGTTGTGTTTCATCTTAAGTATATTTTTTCCCTACACGTTTAACCCCCTAATAACTTTTTCAGAGAGAGCACACCTTTTTACCTGCTTGTGATTGCTAAATAGCATATTAATATAATTTTTTTCAGGAGGATTATATTTTAGTTTTTCGTAAGTGTTAATAGTTGTACAGTTTTTGTACTTTGGAGTGCCAACTTCTCACAATGTGAGAACAAAGTAAAATATGTGAGCCATGATGTGTATTACATCATATTTATGTGATATATACATGTCTGTTATTTTTTGTAGTACAATTTGTTCCCTTGGGATACTCAGTGCTCTTATTATCTGTTCTCACAGCCGGTTGCTGAACCAATTCCAATTTGCAGTTTCTGCCTTGGTACAAAAGAGCAAAATCGGGACAAGAAACCTGAAGAGCTCATCTCTTGTGCTGACTGTGGCAACAGTGGTAGGTGACCATTTACAGGTCTGCCGGTGTTAACCCCTTCCCTTGAAATAGAAGAGCTCATACACTGCCTGCTGCTGCCTCATGCACAGAGGGGGTATGCATCTAGTAAGAATCTTGCCACTTAAGACCAGGGAGTCTACTGTATGCATGACCCAGACATGTGAGGAACCTGGTTTACAGTACAGTACAATACTGTTAGTTCCGCTGAATCTTACGCTTCCAGAGGGGAGACAGCTCAGTTAACGTAGCACAAATAATTCATTTGGCTCCTGGAAGTGTTCTTTAAAAATGTGACAATAAAGACCAGTTTCACTGTGTTTCTCAATTTGATTATGAATAATTACTTTTGTGTCTTTTGTATGTGGGCCTGCCATTTGTTGTCTAAGGCATTGGTTTGTGTTATAAGTAGATGATAAATAGAAGCACCTAAAAATAGGAGTGTCTGGATAATCAGAATTCTGCATGGGAATACATAATTGATAAAGTAGTCTCTCTGTGAGCTATCTGTGAACATTAACAGGAGTATAATGATTTTATCAGCAATTTTTTTTGCTTTTTCTCTAGGTCATCCGTCCTGTTTGAAGTTCTCTCCAGAGCTGACAGTTCGAGTGAAAGCCTTGCGATGGCAGTGTATTGAATGCAAAACATGCAGTTCCTGTAGAGATCAAGGAAAAAATGCTGTGAGTATAGTGGCGTATAGATTGAATGAATAGGATACAAGTTTTGTAGCTGTTAAGTTAAAGTACAAAATAAAATCATTTTAGAGGCAAATATCTGCAGCTTTTACTTTAGTCTGGTAGTCTTTCTGAGACCTGTGAAATACTTGAATCATCTGTAGCTGAAAACTATGTGCCTATTCTCTGAAATAGTGACAAGTTAATGGAGGGCTTGATGCTGATGCACATGTAAAGAGGCATTAATGTTGTCTGTCATTACCAGGACAACATGCTATTTTGTGACTCCTGTGACCGTGGCTTTCACATGGAATGCTGTGATCCTCCTCTTACCAGGATGCCAAAAGGTGAGGACTTTGTGATGAAAAGGATGATTTAAGATGGTGGTGTAAGAGATCAGTGGCTAGGCAATGCTTCCACTTATTTGGTCTCCCTTTAGCTACATTTTGCTAATTTTACCTTTCTGGTATTAGAAACCAAAGAAGGGTCAGAAATTCACACCCATGTTTTCCACTGTCTCCTGTTCCCTGTACATTTCTCTCTGGGAAGGGTTTTGAAAGAAAATTCTTGAGGTTTGAAGGAATAGAAGTGATCCCTACAGATTAAGATGATCATATTTCATTTGCATGCATAGCCTTGTACAAAAGAAAGAGATGACTTCTGTGGTTTTGAAGTAATATGTTTTTGTACAGTAGAGTCTTCAGACAAAGGAACTTCTGCTTCCAATCAGAAAGCAGATTATCTATGGAAGATTCTTCCTTGGTAGTTAGAAGAAAGTTTTCTTATGTGAGATAGTTGGAAGTTGTATAGTTGTAAGCAGATGATGGAATAATTAACCATTAAGTCGTGATTTTCTGATGATATGCTGACAATTAAGGAGACTTCCTTTGTGTTTGAAACTATTTGGGGGCTGGGGAATATTAACAGGACTCGAATTTAGATTGTTGAAGCATACACATAATTCTTCTTAAATGTTTATGTGATAATCAGTGCCTTTGGTACTGTTTCTACGCTTAATCTCTGAAGGCCTGTAGACTGTATTTCTCCCTTTTGTCCTATATAAATGTCTTTTGCATTTGCTGATGGGGACTTGTTTCTTATAGGTATGTGGATATGTCAAATATGTCGACCACGGAAGAAAGGAAGAAAACTGTTACAGAAGAAGGCAGCACAGATAAAAAGACGCTATGCTAACCCAATAGGACGCCCCAAAAACAGGTTAAAGAATCAAAATACAACGTAAGTCTCTATAAGGAAGAGTAAGATCTGAGATTCTGTAGGATGATGGGTATTTCTGAAGTCTCTGGTCTATTTTGTGAGAAGTTTTCTTTTATGATAAAGAGCTGTTCATTGTTCTTTAATACAGAGTTTCTGAAAAGGGCTGTGAAAGACTAGAAGTAACCTCAGTGCTTCTTTTGGCCAAGATTTTTGAGTCTTTGTAATAATTTACTATTTATTTTTGAATTATTCCTTGTGGTCACAGATGGATTTTGCTGTTCGTATGATCTGTTTTGCTGGGTGGCTCCTTGTTCCATCATAACTGTCTTTATGTTTATGAAGAACCCTTTCTCTTGTTTAAAGAAATTAGGTGATTACAATAAAAAAGAAATTATGTAATTACGATAAAGCATATGAGGTTGTTTGACATATATTTAATCTGACACTGCTGCCAGGAAATATTTGGCCTCCTTTTGCTTCCATTCTACATGTTTCTGCATTTGTGGAGAACTCGGTTGTGCTGAGACAGATTGTGTTGCTGCAGCCTTGTGATGGTTGTTGTGGGGCAGCTAGCTAGTTGTCAGGAAATTGGATTTGGGTGGGCGGGAATTCTTTGGATAACTGTTCAGCCAAAGCAATTTCTTTGAACTAAGATTGCTGTGCAGTGCTGGTTGTGATGCAGCATGATGGACTCTTCAGAGTGTAAAACAGGAAAGGAGCATATCACAAGAACTTCTGTTTTGGACATCAGATCAGCCTAAAAAACAGTTGGGCCACCACCACTTGATTTTAAGCAATAGCACCAAAGGATGTTCTGGAAAACAACCTTACAAAATTTAATGCTTCTAGAAACATAGAGAGAGTGTCTCTATTATACATGCTAATTTTTTTTTCAGTCAGTACAAAACCTTTGCATAGAAGAGCAGTCAGTAGAACTTGGAGGACAAAAAGAAAAGCCAGCCATCTGATACTGCTGTTTTATCTCTTTTAATTATTATTTAATGATTGATTCACAATTTTTTGTCTTTGTTTCATCATTTCACTTGCCAAATATATCTGAATTGTGTAAAGATGTGTAGTTTGTCTTCTTGGGAAAAAAACTGCCTATTTCTATCCTTGGTAGCTGAAGACTGTAGATAAAAATAGTCAGTCTAGGGCAGTCTTTTTGAGAAGCGTTGAATACTGCGTTATCTTACAGAATCATAGAATCGTTTAGGTTGGAAAAGACCTCTAAGATCATCAAGTCAAACCATTAACCCAGCATCACCCAGTGTTCACCACTAGCCATATTCCCAAGCCACATCCACATACCTTTTGAATACTTCCGTTTCAATAGTTTTAAAATTTACAGCCTTCAAGATGGCAGCTGGTTGGAGAGCAGCACTGTTTTCAGCTGACTGTCGGTAGTATAGGTTCTTAGGTAATACCTGTGTCCCACATATATTAACTTTCTGTGGAATTCTTAAAACAATTTCCTATCAGTACAAAAACTGGCAAATGACAAGTGTAAATGTTTAATGATTGCATAAATTGAAGCCTTCTGTGCAATGTAGTCATTCTGGTTACCGATTTTAAAATTTTATGTTACGTTCAATTTGGTGAAAATCTATTGTTTATACTCAAATTAGTTTGACATAATGTTCAATGTCGAGAAAAATAGTACAGTATTTCTACAGAGATGTTTAAATTCTGGCTTCTCTAGGGTGCACAGACCCTTGACAACTCCTGTGTTGTTAAATTCTTCGGCTCACATTCTGTGTGGTTGATAAATATGTTAGAAAAGACGATAGGCCACTTCACAATCTGAAACAAACCACCTTACCAAGTTTTTTGACAGTATCTATCCCCTTTTCATCTATTAGATCAAAAGGTCCTTTCAGCAAAGTTCGCACTGGTCCTGGTCGGGGTCGGAAGCGTAAGATGGCTCTGTCCAGCCAGTCAGCATCATCAGAAGGAGGATACCTGGAGCAGACAGATATCTTGGACTTCTGCAGAGATGGGAACAATACCTTGAAGTTTAACAAGAAAACCAAAGGGCTTATAGATGGTCTTACGAAATTCTTCACTCCCTCCCCTGATGGACGAAAAGCTCGAGGAGAAGTGGTGGACTATTCTCAGCAGTATAGGATCAGGAAAAAGGGTGCCAGGAAATCTAGCACTTCAGAATGGCCCACAGGTAAAATTTTTCACCCTGCCAATGTAAGTATCCTGTATGCCAAGCAAATGTTCAAAGGCTAGAATRCTGAAGTGACTGGAATTGTTAAAGGCTGGAAACTTGGAGCTGAAAGTTAACACTGAGATGCAGTTGTCTTTGGTACATTTAGGTAGAATACCAACATGAAAAAGGAAATGGTCCTAGAGACCTTAGCCTCTTTATATATGATGGCATGGTGTGATGAGGGGTCAAATGACTGCAGTAAGGTAGAATGCTCTTTGGTAAGGAGATKCTTGCAGACAGCCGTAAGAAATGTGCTAAATAATGATACATTTGAAAGAAATAACATAGGCAGCCAGCCGTTTATGAAAATTAAGAGCAGCAAGGTAGAAGTATGAAATGGAAAATACATAAGTAATACCAGTCTGACAGACCTATGCTATAGGCTTGTGAGCAAACGTTTCTTAATTTTCTCAGCCATAAAGGAGCCTGTTCGTGCGGCTTGGCATCTTCTTGCCGAAAAACATCCTTTCCCCTTGGAATGCTGTTCTGCCTTCCTTGGTTTCTTTTTTCTTTTCTCGCTTAAGACATTATCTATGACTTAACCTGGCTGGTGCTTGAAGGACAGCAATGTCCTTCAATGCTTTGGGAGTGAGTTGAAGTGTCTTGAGGGTTTTTTATTTGGGTTTGTTTGTTTGTTTTTGTTGCAGGGGTGTTTCTAAGGTGATGAATGTAGGTGTCCTGGTTTTGATTTTACCATATATGGCATTCAAATAGTTGTAATCCTTATTTGTGAGAGATAGGCTTAGTTGTAAGCCATTTGTTCCTTCATGGTACTATGAATATCTAGGTGGTGACATTTGGACCTGCTTAAATATAGGACAGTACTTCTTACATGATCCCAAATGTAGAACTTGTTCTTCCTTTGTGGCCCCAAATCTGAATAGAAAATCCTATCCAAAAGTACCGGCACAGTGTGTGAATACAGCCAGATGTTGTTTGTCACTGCACTAAAAAGCAAATACTCAGTTGTAAATGAAGGTGAAGACAATTTACTCTCTCATTTACAGACAATCAGGATGGCTGGGATGGAAAACAAGAAGCTGAAGAACGTTTTTTTGGAAGCCAGGATGTCTTAAGTGAAAAAGACATGGAATTGTTTCGAGATATTCAGGAACAAGCGCTGCAGGTAAAGTTAAATTTTCAGTGTCTGGCAGTAAGTACCGAATCTTAAAAAAAAAAAAAAAAAAAAAAAACAAATCTAAAATTGCCTGCTGTAACGACCAAGTAATGACAAAAAATACAGACTTCTGATGAGTCAGTCTGTCACAGAAGCTAATGTGCTTGGTTTCTGCTGTTTGAGAGTAATGGAGAACTGACTTCAAGAGATCTGAAGGATAATACAAATGTGAGCCTAAGAATGTAAGAGGGCTGTGGATTTAGTCCTCTCAGAACTGTTAAATAGCTGGTAAAACACATGGACTGAAAACAGTAAAATATGAGATGGTTTGCTAGCGGTGTGGGTCACATAGTAGTTAATGCATTCTTTTTCTAGATAACTTTAACTCCTTATGGAACAGGATAGGGCATTGCTGTTTGTGTCTGTGTGCACATTAGTAGATGATTACCAATAGAGGTTGCTATTCCTTTTCATCTAGAGCTCCACAAAATGTGGGTGCCTAGGGTTAGATCCTTAGGTGACTTTTACCTATACCACTCCTGCTTAGAAAGCTTAGCAGATTGTTCATTTGGAGTGTTAGCTTTCAAACCCTAACCCATTGTTCTGGGTACAACTGTCTCATTCTGCTAGCATAAATTTGCATATAGGTAATTCACTGGTACTCCTCACATTAGTTTCTGACCTCCTGCATGAAATATTCTCATTTATTAATAACTTCAGTCCAGGTGGTTCGTATTATAATGCAAGGCTATTGGAAATACTTGGATTTCTATAATTATGTGAGTGACAGTCTTCTGAGATAAAATCTTCATGAGCTGAGAAAGCATTTGCTTTTTTTTTAAAGCAAAGCATTTGGTTTCCTTACTTTTAGTTGCTGTAAAACATCAGTTACCATCAGAGGTACAGAGGAAATAAAGTTTGTATAGGTAGTTTAAAAAACACTCTTCTTTTCTATTTTTTTTTTCTCCTAATAAATGTGAGGTTCTTCTTTAATTCTTCAGCACATGTGATGATAAGCAGGTAGCCACATCCTGAATATTGTTTTGGTAGCTACTGCATTCACAGTAGACCATCTAGTCCTAGAGCTGGCAAGACACTGTGTGATGTTAAATGCTTGCATATTTTAGTTTTTAACCTCAAGAGCAGTTTATGTGTTTCCATTCTTAGCTATTGAAATAACAAGAAAATTACGACGAGACTCGAAAAAGATTGTGTTAAACTTTGCTGTGTACTAATTTGCATTTATGACATGCAACACTGTGAGTGGTAGTGGAGATATGTGGTATGAAAATGTTAGTACTAATTCTTTTTTTTGTGAATCACATGGTTGCTTTAAGTGTGACTGGCACTGGCTTTTAGTGTCAGAAAGCAGTATCTACATTTTCCTGATTACCTGTGAGTTTGGGTAGGATGAACTGTAGATAAAAACATTCTAATTTATTTCATCTTAGAAGTCTTTCACTTGGAAATTCATGAAAGCTTGGGCTTTTTTCCCCTTGCATAGAAAGTAGGGGTGACGGGGCCTCCTGATCCACAAGTTCGCTGCCCTTCTGTTATTGAATTTGGCAAGTATGAAATCCAGACCTGGTACTCCTCTCCATATCCACAGGAATACTCAAGGTAGGATTCTTCTCTGTCATCAGTGTTTGATGGAGTACAGCTTTCTCCAGGCATAGAAATCTGAACACATTTTGGTGTCTGAAATGCTACATGCTGTGCTACATGTATAGTTGCTTTGATGTTCTGTTGCTTAAAACTTTGCAAATTGTCTAAACTGCAAACTATTTGACCTTTATTCAGAAAGAAGAATGACTTACAAGGGCTATAGCTAGACGAAGCAAATTAAGTGAAGTTTTTTATTCTGTCATTTATTAAGAACATGTGGTTGGTCATGAGGAATTATTCTAGCTGTACAAAGACATTCCTGCCCAAGTTAGAGTATGTAAATGGAGTTAAATGAGAAGAATTTTGGGATATTTGCATTCCAGTCATTTATGTCAGTGTAGTAGGTTAAACAGTTAAAGTCAATGGGTAGGTGGTTATGTGACCCATCACTCAAGGCTGTGATGTGACGATGAGGGAAAGAAGGGAAAAGGGACTATTTATCTCATCCATCCTAGCATCACTAGTGCAAAACTGGAAGGGGTTACTGTTTTTCTTCCTAGGATTTTAATCTATTTTAATCAATTCCTACTAACATAACTTAATAATGTAATTATACAAGACATTAAGGGCACTTTTTAAATACACGTTTGTTACAGAATAAGTGTCATGACTAACTATGGTAAGGTGGTTTTGCCTCATTAGCACATACAAAAGATCAGTGTATACTGGGTTTTTATCAAGTTCTCTWTCCACGGGAGTGAGGAATTTTATACAAAGTCGTTATTTTCGGTCTCTGATATTTCCTTGTCTTTGCTTACAGGCTACCTAAGTTGTACCTTTGTGAATTCTGTCTAAAATACATGAAAAGCAGAACTATTCTCCAACAGCATATGAAAAAATGTGGCTGGTTTCATCCTCCAGCCAATGAAATTTACAGAAAAAATAATGTATCAGTCTTCGAGGTAAGTTAGTAAATTAAGCCACTCACTTTTATTTATAAAACAGGGTCTTTAGCACCTAATCATGTGATACATTTTTCGTAGTCCTAAATCTTCATTCTTAAAATACCCAGCTGCCAAGAGTGAAGAACAAGAAGCAAAGTCAGTAGGAGCTGACTTTGTGTATTGATTATTCATCCATAAAACACAGAAGACTTACTTTGTAAAAATTTGGGGTTTTTGTTTTACAAAAATTAGTTTTAAGTTGTCTCTTAAGCTATTGAATGTAACAGTGACTTGGTCACAGACTTTATTCTGTGGGAATTTTAAGTCTTTTGAGAAAGGACTGTGACAAAGAGGTCTTCTCTTATGTTTAAGACATTTCAAATGTGTGGGGARACTCAGGTGAAACATGTCCTTGCATAACAGCAGATGGAGTGATAAAACTTTTCCTCGTGTCTCTAAGGTTGATGGCAATGTCAGCACTATCTACTGCCAGAATTTGTGCTTGTTGGCCAAACTCTTCTTGGATCACAAGACTCTCTATTATGATGTGGAGCCATTCCTTTTCTACGTGCTGACACAGAATGATGTTAAGGGCTGTCACCTTGTTGGCTACTTTTCCAAGGTAAGTATTTGGGTATATACAGTTTGGTAGGGTGAGAAATGCTGCTTTGGATTCTTTAAATTGCTGTAATTTAGGTTCCTGCATTTTGTATAACAAATGATGTAATTCGGAGACCACCAGTTAGTAAATCCAAGTTCCCTATAATATTTGATAGCATACATTCACTAAGGAACCTCTACTGCAACTGGTGGTTAAAAAAACTTTTCAAATTACTTCCTGCTCTTGGTGGAGATGAGGTAGTTCTGTTTGTGAGATAAACTGAATTACCAAGTAGTTCTATCTCACCATTTGTTCTGTAAATATATTGTTTTCCAAACCAGTTTGGCAACTTTGCACCTGATTTGAAGCCTTTTGTTCTTTTGGGAGGAACAGGCCCAAGATTTCAGATAGGACTTCTCTTGAGATTTTTATCTTGAATTATTTCAATTATTTTTAAATACCTTTTTTTTAAACTTGTAATATTCAGAACAGCAGATTTGAGACTGGGTTTTAGTATGTTACGGTTGTAATGTTTAAGGATTCACTGGAATGCTTCAGATTTATTCTTGGAATTTATTTTCTCTGCAGCCCATATTCTTTACTGTATGCTGCTATCTAAGCAGAGGTTTACGTCAAGTTTTCGTTCTTTTTTTCTTTTCGGAACTGAAATGATGGTAATTAGAGTTTTAATATTGTCTCTTTGAAGTCTTTCCTTGGCTTTATTGTTCCTAAGAAACTTTGACTGTGGCTTCCTATCATCTCACTTTTTTTGTATAGAACTATTTACGCACTTTTACAAAACAACTTGTACTATTTCTCACTGGTCTGTTTTTTTAATATGATGCTTTTTTTTCCAACAGGAAAAACACTGCCAACAGAAGTACAATGTTTCCTGTATAATGATTCTTCCACAATACCAGCGTAAGGGCTATGGCAGGTTCCTAATTGACTTCAGTAAGGAACTTTTTCTTTACTCTTTTTAATCTTTCTTCTCATATTTTAAAGGACTTAGTAGTAAAACGGTTATTTTTCAAATTAAAACACATCTCAGGACAAAGGCTTCTAAAACTCACAGAATCACCTGAATTTCAGAGTTTACTCTTTTTGTTGGAACTTCCATTCTAAAGGCAAATTGATCATTTTTCCCTTAATTCCAATGTTTTCTGTGTAAGGAGCTTAAGGTAGAAACTAAAGTCATGTGTGAGTATAGTGATTATAGCAGAAGTTAGTCTTGTGCATGTAGTTCCTTGTGCAGAAAGCCTGCTGTAAGACTCCATGGTCTGTGAAATCTTTAGCAGCTTGATTGGGGGAATGAGTATCTTAAGCAAAAATGTCTTGCATTTTAATTTAGCTTTGAGAGCCACAAAACCAGGCCTACTTAAGCTCTGAATACTGAAATAATTCTGAGATTTGTACATGTCTCTCAGGAAGGTAATGGGAAACTTTCCCCTTTAACTATATGTTATTTATTATGCCTAGGGCAATCTAATACAGCCCTCCCTGTGGGCATACATATCTTGGAATTAAGTGTCCAGAGGAAAACTCTACTGGTAGAATCACATCAGAATGATTCTGCTGGYAAATACCTTCGTGCAGATAAGTTTTTGTTCTCCTGAAAATATTGATTAAGCAGAAGAAGTCAAGKATGTATCTTGGGAAATCAATAAATAAGGATTATATTAGAAAAGAAGTGAGAAGGCATCTTCCATCCACCTGCCTTTGTCACACTGGGTAGAATATGACCACTCAGCCTTTATTGAACCTGTGCAATGTATCACAGTTTTAAATTAATGAAATCTCTGCAAGTAGAGCTTGGTACTCTTCAGGCCCTGAAGTTTTACAGTAGAGAATTTTCAAGAAAATTATTAGTCATACTAGTTTTAGGATGCTAAAGTATGCTTTTCCGCTGTCATTTCCAAAATTGCCGTTGCAATTGTGCTTCAGGCTTGGTGTAGCTTCTCAGTAGGCACCTGCTGCCATCTAGTGGCAGTGCCTGGAGTCAATGGCTGATGGCAGCAGAGTTCACAAGTCTCATACTCGATCATTGAATAACAAAGATCAAAAACTGCCCCGACGACTCGTAGTATCCTTCAAAATTCTCATCTATATCTTGTAGGCAGCACTCAGCTATTTTACGAGCCCTTCGTGGAAGCTGGAGTGGAAACAGAAGCTAATGTTTTGAAACTTTTTTTCTTGTATATCTTTAGGCTATTTGCTTTCAAAGCGTGAGGGTCAGGCAGGATCACCAGAGAAGCCCCTGTCAGACTTGGGACGCCTGTCATATATGGCTTATTGGAAAAGTGTAATATTGGAGTGCCTTTATCATCAACGTGACAAGCAATTAAGCATCAAGAAATTAAGTAAGCTGACTGGAATCTGCCCTCAAGATATCACTTCCACTCTGCATCACCTACGAATGCTTGACTTCCGTAGTGATCAGTGAGTATAGGAGTTCTGTTATTATCCCAATTGCCTTCAGATGTATTTCCTTGAAATTTAATGGTGTTTGAAGACAAGTCACATCTAATAAGCTTGATTTTTTTTACTAAAGACTTCAGTGTCCAAATACTGTCTTTAGAGATTCCGGTACTTATGGAAGTATGTGCAATGCAAAAATCGTTCAGTGCCAAAGCTGGCTCAGATGTCTAGCTGTGTAGCACTCCAGATGTGGAATTTTGAGTAATTTGCTGCTGTGAGAGACAGCAAGCTGGTCTCTTGGTCATGTTTTCTTGGGATCCCTCAGCAAAATCAGTCTAATACACTCACAAAACAGAGCAAAGAACRGCAACTTCCCTTTGGTAGAGAGAGATCTGCTCTTTCTTTTCAGTCAATGAGCAGACAGTTGTTTCCATCTTTTTTTCTATGTCTCAAAAATACCATAAACTGTGTGGATTACCATGGAATGCTTGAAGAGTGGGACGGGTAACTGGGAGAGACAGAGTGTGTTGGTATAGAATAAAGGTGGCCTGCTTGTTCAGCTGACAAGTCAGCTGAAATACTGGGAATTATTCTTGTTTCAGACCATAGCATTTTGGGGAGTGGGGTTGTATTCTACTGTATTTTGTGTTAAAGTTGAAACTTGCTTGGAAGACTTGAGAATAGTTTTACATCCTCATCTCACAGTATACCTGTAACTGGTGATATTTCTCTCAGACCCCTAAACAAAATACACTGTCATAGTAGGACTGCAACTTTTTTGAGCAGCCCTTTTATTTCTCTTGGGTGGCTTTTAACTTACATTGCTCATTCCCTAAATGGCACACCTTTTGTGCATAATAAAAATGGTACTCTGCAGCGGAATTTTACCCATGGAAGGATAATGGCTTCACCATTAACAAGAAGTGGAAAGAATTTAACATTTACTCTGTTCTGAGATGCTTTCTCCAGTAGTCTGAAGGTACTGCAAATTGTACCATTTTAATGAGTTTTCTGTTCTCTCTGAAGTTACTTGTGGCAGCACTGAGACTATACAGATTTTTCTGTAATATATCTGTTTCACATGGCAGCATGTACAGTATGTCACCTGTTATTGATCAGAGTATTATTGCTGTTCAGATTTGTGATCATTCGTCGTGAGAAGCTTATCCAGGAACACATGGCAAAGCTTAGAACTAATGTCCGACCTATCGATGTGGATGCAGAATGTCTGCGTTGGACACCTGTTATAGTTTCCAACTCAGTTGTCTCTGAAGATGAAGAAGAGGAAACAGAGGATGGGGAAAATGAAGAGCAACAAAAGCAGAAAGAAAAGGATCCAGAGACCAGTGTAAGAGTGAATCTCTAATTTCTATGTGGTTTATACTTGATGTRGTTTATGCTTTTGCAGGCAGAGCTACCGAAATTTCAAATGAGAAGCATGTGCATTTATCATAATCATAAAAAGCAATGCAGTTGTAGTTAGTTTATGTACCTTCATGGTTTCAGATTAGAAAATAAAAGCAGAGAAAACATCGAGGCATAGTCTGGAGAACAGTCGCTGAAAGGGCTGCACTCCTGTATCRGGTGACGAGCGCTGACTAGAACATAAAGAGGCAAATTATTTGCTGTTACTGTATTTACATTAAACTAATTGTGCATTTTATTGGAAAAATATCTTCAATTTTTTCTCACTTTTTTCTTGAATATTGCACCAATACTCTGTTTGAATGTAGCAAGGTGAAGTTAGCATTCTAGCACACCAGTGAGTGGCTGATTGAAGTAATTTGTTGGGAAACTAATTGAAGTATATTACCACCTATCAGGAACGGAGTAGCAGGTAGCACTACTTGAATCTCTTAAAGGTTGAGTCTTATTTTTTAATCTCAGATTCTTAGAAGTAATTTTTGGTATACTTTTCAGAATTTTTGCAGAAAAGCTTTTTTGTGGAATCAAATTCAGAACAGACATTTTTGCTGAGATAGGAAGTGTGAAATCTATTTGTTTTTATTTAAATCAGGTGGTAAAATCTGTGTCATGGGAAAAGAAAGAGCAAGAGCCTTACTCACCAACAGAGAGTGAAAAAAAGCCAGACATTATTGCTCCAGCCAATTCTGCACGACCAAGCAAGCACATTTTTCCCCTGGATAGTCTTCCTGCAAACAGTCAACCATCACGAAGAGGTCGATGGAACCGCAAGAGCAAAAAAGTTCATGAGCCCTTTTGCGAGAAGGAGCCAGTATTGTCCATTGAGGACAAAACAGCAGTTCCCAGTGGACGATGCAGTGAATGTGAGGAAAAATCAGCAGCCTCACAAGGCCGGTGCAGTGACTGTGAGGAGAAGTCAGCAGCCTTGCAAGGAAGATGTGGTGAATGTGAGGAGAAATCTCCAGCCTCGAGAGGCCGATATGAAGATGAGGAAAAATCTGCAGTTTCCCAGGGACAGTATGGCAAAAGTGAAAAATCTGCCATTCCCCGTCGGCGGCACAGTGAAGGTATGGAAAGGTGGAGGGGGCAGCTGAAAAAGAACACAGAGCCCCTGAAGTGCAGATTCCCAGAGGACTGCGACAGATTACCCCGGCGCTACAGTGAGAGTGATAGGGCACTTCTGAGGTGTTTCAGTGAGAGTAGTGAAGAGGAAGATGATGAGCCTGTGAGTCCTCGATCAAGCTCTCCACCTGTCCTCACCAAGCCAACATTGAAAAGAAAGGTGGGTGCCTTATTTCTTGTTTCTGACTACGTTATGTAGCCAGTTTTGTCAGTATGTTGGGGCTTTCTGAAGGATGGTGCAGTTCATGAGGTTTCTATGAAGTATACAGGGAGTTCCAGACCTCTCTCTGCAGGGTACTTCCTGCTGACTTTTTCTAGTGATGTTTCCAGTTTTCTGGTGAATCAGAGGTGGTAGGACTTTGAGGACTTTTTAATTCCACCTTCTATCTTGTGCTTTTGATTTTTTTCTACCTTGGTTATTAAAGTTTTACTCAGTCAAGCGAAATAGAAACCGACACATTCTTGCTTATGAAAGAAGCTTGCAAAACCCAAATACTCTAAACAACTGAAATCAGAGCATAAAGTCTTTGAAAGTATTTACCACAGAGATGTGAATTCTATAAATGTGTCTAAGCAAATCCTCTCTTAATGGGATACTGCATTAAGAAGTTCTCTTCTGTATCACCTTTGCACCTTATTCTAAGATATTCACACCTATGTTGTAGTGTCTCCAAACTTGCAGTTGTTACAGCTGTTCATTTCAGCTGTTTAAATTCTAACTAGTGACAGGTGCCAGTATTTCTAGTGAATTCTGGATCCCATCTCCCAGAGATGGGAGCTCTCTGGTCTTCCTTCGACTGTTAAACTCTGCTGTTCAAGTTTTGCATTTATCTAGTGTTTTATTTCTACTGAATGTGATGAAATGTCTTCTCTTTTCCTACCTTCCACTTTCAGAAACCAATTCTTCATCGAAAGAGGCGGGTCCGCAAGCGTAAGCACCACAACAGCAGTGTTGTCACTGAAACAATCTCAGAAACCACGGAAGTGCTGGATGAACCATTTGAGGACTCAGACTCTGAACGACCAATGCCTCGATTAGAACCTACATTTGAGATCGAGGAGGAAGAGGAGGAGGAGGAGGAGGATGAAGAGGAGGAGAGTGAACTTTCGGCTAGTGGATACTTTCGGCACTTAGCCCCACCAGACACACTCAGGCATAGACCTTCTTCTAAGAGGAAGTCCAGAGATGAGGAGGAGTCTGATGACAATAATGGTATGTTYGGTGGTACACTGGTGAAAATTTGATAGATTGTGTCAGATGATAACAGCTCATGACAGAACAAACTGCATTCTTTGGCTTATAATTTTCAGCTGAAATGTAGGTTAGGCATAAATTACCAGTCAAACTAGCTTAGATATTCCCTAGTTGTATGAAAATGTGGTGCATGCATTTAGCTATCTTGTTGGCAATGACCTGATCCCAGGCTGTCCTTTTGATTCGACTTTCCTAATGGAGTTGATATCTGTGATTGTGGAAAAACCTATGCAGCCAGGTCACTTATAGAAATAAAACGGAAATGAACTGGCAAGCCCCCAATTTTCCATAACAAAGGGAAAAATTAAATTGTCTCTTCTGAGATCCTCTTCTTCGTCTCATCACATGTTCACTCTCTCAGCTTCTCATATCTCCTTGAAGTTTTCTGAACCTTCAGTTCATAAAATAAAATCATTTGGTTGTGACTGGTTGCTTAGAGTCCACTGGCAATTCAGAAGAAGCATCTGTTATTCAGGTGCTCCATTAGCAATCTTGTTTATGGCTGTTAGATGTCTTGTTGTCTTCATGGGCTACACAGTACAAAGCGGTCCGCAAAATAAAAGTGAACAGCTTTTCAACAAGTGTGAAAAGCAAGTAAGGTGCCATTATCCCACAAGAAAAAAATTGTTACCTCATTTATTTATAGCTTTCAATGAGGCTGTGGTTACCAGAGGAGAATTTTTCTTTAAAAGTACTTTTAATACTAAAAGCAACAATATGACCATAGTCAGGTTTACTATCTAATAAGCATCAGTCACCCTTAAATCCTTACAACACCATGTTAACTATATAAATTTAGTGCAAACCTGTGCTGGCAGCATTAAGTTTGCTTAGTGGGAATACATGCAGAGTCCATATACCAACATACCATTTTTTTTTTAATTCTGTTGTGATCAGGTTACTCATTAAATTCATTTTTTTGATACTTCAGCACCATTAAGACAATGGAGTTGGAGACAGATCTSTTAGATTAGTTGTTTTAAGTCTTTTTCATTTGTGCTCTTCTGAATGTTTTCTGGCAGAGATGCAGATTTCTTTAGAGATTCCASTCTCATATATATACTCCTTTTTAAAATAAATCAATGATTTTTAACCATCTTTTGCAGACTGCAAATAATGCACTGAGTGCCCAGGGATCAAAAATAGTATCTGGAAAGCCACTCTTCTAACTCACACCCATTTTATACTGCAGTGATAAATTTCTGGCTCACCTACTTCATAAACACTTGTCATTTAGTGCCTTCTGCTCCCTTGTCTCACTTCTGTTGCTTTTTTTTTTTTTTCTTGAACTTGTGCAATTTGTCAGAACCTCTGAAGTAATCAAGTAGTAACTATATTATTTTAGGGTATTGCTGCTCCTGACATCAAACAGTGTTTGTTGGCTGCATTTGCCTTCAGTGCAGATGCCTTTCCATACACATATTGAAATTGTAATGCTCTTCAAGAAAATACAGTGTACTGTCAGTTAGCAAAACATGTTCATCATAAACAGCTGGCTTTTGATTAAAAAATTAGGCTGGGTAAGGTAGACAGCACTGCCTTATGACAATTCAAAAATACAGTGTTGCGGCCATTAACARATGGTTTACATTTAGACTATTTTAAACATAACTATGAGGTAGGAGTTTTTATAGCAAGCTTAGATTTTTTTTTTGAGGTTTTCCCATCACTACAGAAACCTGCTTGTGAATTTTTTTGTTTTGTTTTGCTTTTTTTTGTGATGATTTAAATGGTACCTTGACAACAGTGCCATGTTTCAGTGGTGAAAACATTCTGAGTAGCTATGCAGATTCTGCAAATTTAGATCGTAGTTTAAAAAAATATTATGCGCTCCCTCTATTTTTCCTTTTTTTTTTTTTTTTTTTTTTTTTTTTTTTGTTTTTTGACTTTCAGCATAAAAATCTGACCCCCAGTCAGAGAACTTAATCTCTAGCTGAGGCAATGGATGGGAAGTGATTTAAGATTTCTCTGCCATGCAACATTAGTTTCTTAAATGGATGTTTGATGAGAATTTGGATTGCTTCTGATTGCTGTCAGGGCACCAGTGAGGATGGATAGTGCAGGGTGATGATGTGAGGCCGGGTTTTAGTAGGGGTTAGGCATTCTGGAAGGCAGAAGGTGTTTTGTGGTGTTGAAAACAAAGTTCGTTTCTTTGTATTCTACCAAATGCGAAGTTTGAGTAGTATTGTGTAGGGGAAGATGAAGCTTGGTAATGGCAGAGCTGTATCATTTTGCTTTTCTAGTTCAACATGTAAGTTTTACTATGAATGTGGTAAATCTAATTCTCTGGAGTAGATATGAAGTGTGAAAGACAGCGAAGAGAAATAGTGATGGGTATTTTTAAGAAGTGGAGTTTATTGTTAAGGGTTTAAGTGTTAATGTTTTAATAAACTACAGAGTGTTATCTTCTTCCCGTACAACATTATGCTGACTGACTTTGGCAAATCCTTTCCTTTTTATTCACCTGCCAAATACTTATTTTTTTATGACATAAGGAGTTGCTGGATTTTGTATTCAGTATTCAGTTTTTAATACCCCGATTTTTTTCAGAATGTTTGTCGCTGGAGGGAGGTATTTGAAGTAAATGCCTGTATGAGCAAAGGGCAAGAGTAATTCAGCTTTATATAGAAATGTCACTGACTGTCCTAATTGACAGGTTCAAACCAAAACTAATTCAGGGAATGCCTTAAACTATTCAGTAAGCAATCACATTCCTTTCTGGCTGTATAAGCTTGGAACCTGTTTGAGTGTTTGGAAGATCACTGAAATGCAAATCTTGCTTCATCAAATAAAAGATGAAAGAGAAATTTAGCTTCTGGTTAATGATTTCTTCAATTAAAAAAAAATTACTAGCCAAATCCAGGTATCTGTGTATTTCTGTTGGCATTAAAAACCATAAGGCTGTGAAAAAAAGTGAAAATATTTCCTTCTTAAGCAGATGCACAGATCTGGAATGGAAACATGCTTTTATTGCAACTGCATGTGTTCCCCTGTGCTGCAACACTTTATTATATAGCTGAGAGCCTAATTTTAATTGTGTATTAAAGGCTCAGAGCTTTGAACATGGAAAATCTTGAAAGCATTGATGTTCTTTGAAAATGTAATGTGCAACATGCTGCTAATAAGCAGGCCTTTATCCTATTAAAGCTAATATTTCTAAGCTAATAAATAAATTCTAAACGAATAAATTTCTAAGCTAATTTTGAAGTTGATAAATGTATTGGGCATGCTTGGGAAGGCCTCCCAAAGGCTCACGTCAAACAAAAATGTTTGAACAATGTCTTTCAATTTGTATTTTCAGGTAACCCACCCTTGAAACCGTTATCTATGCTGAGGAATAGTGAAGCAAAGGATTCTTCACTTGAGCCAGATACTTCCACACCCATGAAAAAGAAGAAGGGATGGCCAAAAGGGAAAAGCCGAAAACCAGTCCACTGGAAGAAAAGACCTGGTCGAAAACCAGGTTTTAAGCTGAACCGGGAAGAGGTACCACCATCAGTTCAGGATGAAATAGTTGAGGAAGCAGTAGCTAATTCAAAACCAGGGCGTAAGCCCAAAATTTCAGATAAAGAAGAATGTGTTGAGCAGAAAGACCTGCCTCTCATTGAGGAAAGGAAAGAGGAAGATATGAATATGGAAGCAGAAGAGGTTGGAGAGGGAGAAGAGGAAGATATAGCCAGCAGTGAAGTAAGAGCAGTTTCTCCTGTGGACAGCAACAGCAGTCCAGTGCCAGAAGTGAAAGAGCCTGAGATAGAGGAGGAAGTAGAGGAGAAGCCACGGATTTTAGAAGAGCAGAGGCAATCAGAAGAAGAGCAGCAAGAATTAGAGGAACCTGAGCATGACCATGAGGAAGAAGAGGAAGTTGCAGCAGTGACAAATCAAAATGAAGATCATGATGCTGATGATGAAGATGATGGTCATCCGGAGTCTCTGAAGAAAAAAGAATTGGAGGAACAGCCTGTTAGAGAAGGGGTGAAGGAGGAGCCTCAGGTGCAAGAATGTTTTTTAGAAGCGAGCGTATCAAGCAGTAGAGAAGATGCAAAAGAAAAAGATGAAGCAGAGGCAGATTCTGAGGAAGAGCAGGCTTCCCATGAGACATCAGTGGGCTCAGAGCATGTCCCTGGATCAGAAGATGATCACGAAGAAGAGCAAAGTAATAAAGAGGGGTTAATTGAATTAAAGGAAGAGGAAGAGATTCCTCATAGTGAACTAGATCTTGAAACTGTTCAAGCAGTTCAGTCCTTGACACAGGAGGAAAGCAGTGAACATGATGTAGCTTACCAGGACTGTGAAGAAACTCTTGCAGCTTGTCAGACTTTGCAGAGTTATACCCAGACTGAGGAGGATCCTCAGATATCAATGGTGGAAGATTGCCAGGCCTCAGAACACAACAGTCCAATATCCTCTGTTCAGTCCCACCCCAGCCAGTCTGTGCGTTCTGTCAGCAGCCCAAATGTGCCTGCTCTGGAGAGCAGTTACACACAGATAAGTCCTGAACAAGGATCCCTGTCCGCACCCTCTATGCAGAACATGGAGACCAGCCCCATGATGGATGTGCCTTCAGTTTCGGACCACTCTCAGCAGGTGGTGGATAGTGGCTTCAGTGACCTTGGCAGCATTGAGAGCACTACAGAGAATTATGAAAATCCCAGCAGCTATGACTCCACTATGGGAGGCAGCATTTGTGGGAATAACTCTTCCCAAAGCAGCTGTTCATATGGAGGACTGTCTTCTTCCAGCAGCCTCACTCAGAACAGTTGTGTTGTTACTCAGCAAATGGCAAACATTGGCAGCAGTTGCAGCATGATGCAGCAAAATAGTGTCCAGCCTGCAGCAAACTGTAATATCAAGTCGCCTCAGAGCTGTGTAGTAGAAAGGCCCCCAAGTAACCAGCAACCAACAACACAGCCACAACAGCAGCAGCCTCAGTCCCAGCAGCCACAGCCCCCACCTCCACCCCAGCAGCAACCTCCGTTATCCCAGTGTAGCATGAACAACAGCTTCACCCCAGCACCTATGATCATGGAAATACCTGAATCGGGCAGCACTGGTAACATAAGTATCTATGAGAGGATTCCGGGGGATTTTGGTGCTGGGAGCTATTCGCAACCATCAGCCACATTCAGTTTAGCCAAGTTGCAGCAACTGACAAACACCATTATGGACCCTCATGCCATGCCTTATAGCCATTCTCCTGCTGTGACTTCCTATGCAACCAGCGTTTCTCTCTCCAACACAGGGCTGGCTCAGCTGGCTCCCTCCCACCCCCTGGCAGGCACCCCACAAGCACAAGCCACTATGACACCCCCACCAAACCTGGCATCCACCACCATGAACCTCACATCGCCTCTGCTTCAGTGTAATATGTCTGCTACCAATATTGGGATTCCCCATAGCCAGAGGCTGCAGGGGCAGATGCCAGTCAAGGGGCACATTTCCATCCGCTCCAAATCAGCCCCCCTGCCCTCGGCGAGCGCACACCAGCAGCAGCTGTACGGCCGCAGCCCCCCCGCCGTCGCCATGCAGGCCGGGCCTCGCACCTTGGCTGTGCAGCGAGGCATGAACATGGGAGTCAACCTGATGCCAACCACCCCGTACAACGTGAACTCCATGAATATGAACACCCTGAATGCCATGAACAGCTACAGAATGACACAGCCCATGATGAACAGCAGTTACCATAGTAACCCTGCCTACATGAACCAGACAGCACAGTATCCTATGCAGATGCAGATGGGAATGATGGGGAGCCAGGCCTATACCCAGCAGCCTATGCAGCCAAATCCTCATGGAAACATGATGTACACTGGCCCCTCCCATCACAGCTACATGAATGCTGCTGGGGTGCCCAAGCAGTCTCTCAATGGACCATACATGAGAAGATGAGCAAGATCAACTTGCATCCTAAAAACTGAAATAAATATAAATAAAGGAACCTTTTATACTGACGAACCAGAGAAAACGGACCTTTTTCCAGTTAAAATATTGCTGTAGATTTAGAGGGACTTTCTTTGGTTTATTTTATTTTTTAGGAAGCCTGGTCTTTATTTTTTTGATTTTTGTTTGTTTGTTTTTCTTTTCTTCACAATCGTCAAACATTTTACAGCTAAAATCACTTACAGATGTTTTTTAGAGGGGAAACATGCACAAAACCTTTTCATAATTTAAAAAAGAGCCTTACTTTGCTGACAAAGTGGACAAACTATGTGTAACGTGAAATCATCTTCCTAAATTTTTTTTAAATGTATGTCCTTTTCCCTTCCCTGTGCCCCTCTGTATGCAGTTTCTAGTACTGCAGCCATGTAAAATGTTTGACATCTCAAAGAATAGCAACCCTTCCCTCTAAACCCCACCTAACATTTCCGAATTCTAGCGGGAGGCACTTATTGGGTGATTTGGAAGGGGACAGAAAGGATAAATGAAGATCTTTGTTTCTGCAAGTCAGGAAAATATTTAATCTTAAATTTTCCCTGACTCCCTCACCCGTAGTAAAATTTGAAGTTAGGTGTAAACAATAAACTATTCACATTGATGTTTTTGTAGATGAGTTAATTGAAATTGTATGTTTTATGCTGAAAATATAATGTAACTTTAAAATGATCCCATTCACCACCCAGACACACGCGTGAAGACACATGTTCTGTCACTGAACTGCTGGAAGCATCTCAAGAGAGAACTTGTTTTGTATCCCTTCTGCWGTTGTGAGGAGGACAAGGTGGGTTATGGTCTGTTAGGACAAGAAGATGATTACAGGCTTTTCTGGTGACCTGCGAGTCAGCCGTAGCTGAGATCCCCAACTACTTTAGTACGTACTTGGAAATGCTGAGGGTTTTGGTTCTGAGCCTTTGAGTCAGAGTGAGCTCAGAAGCAGCTGTTTCCTGTTAATCTCTTGGCTTGGAAAATGCTGGAAGATAAAGCGTGCATTTGGTGACTGGGATGAGAACTCTGTGGTGTCCTCGTCACTCTTCCATTCCTGGGGTAGRAAGTTGCTGAATGTGCCAACCTCTGGAGGAGATAGTGATGTTTTTCCTGATTCTCTTACTGTGTTTGATATCCATTTTATAGGAATAGCCACACATTTGATCTATTGTGGGAAAAGAAGGGAATCGGCCTCTTTTACAGCAGTGAAACCGTCCCAACACCCCAGCAGAATCTAGATGGCGGGATTTTGCTGTTTATTACTGCAAAATCCAATTTACATTAATTTTGGCTACACTGCTGGCATGTCACCCAATACAAAAAGGGACAACCCTTTAATGTAAAGGTTTTTTTTTAAATTGTATATGAAGTAGAAATACAGACACATTAATAAAACTAATTCCTTTTGTTTTAAAACCAAAAGAATCTAAAAGTTGGGGTTTCTTCAGATGCACTAAAATGGACTTTCCTCCAGTAACTGCTAATCATAAAAGGCAGAATTCAAAGGACTTCCACTTTTTATTTCTGTTTCATTTTGAGCATGTACAAGGCTGCGTAGGACCCCATTTCTCTGTATATACTATTCCAGTTCGAAATAACCTGTGTAGAAAGCGCACTGTGCTGCCCTCTCTTCCTAGATCTTCAGCTGTGTTGCTGCTTCCTGGGGGTGGGGGTGGATCTGAGACAGGAGGAGAAGCTGTTGAAACGAGGGCCATGAATTTAGTTTGTTTGCCTTTATGTTTGGTTTGGTTTTGTATGGGTTTTTTTATCAATTGGGCAGCTCCCTTTTCCACAAGCCTTTGTGACTGTAGAACTATTGTAGAAAAAAAAAAAGTTCTTTTCTATATATAAAAAGAAATTATCCAACGCAGTAATATTGGTACCTACCATTTTTTCACTTCTGTTTAAAAAAATATGTATTTTTAGCAAGATAACTTGGGTAATCTTCTAAAAGAAATTAAAAAAAATCTCACTGTTAGTGACTTTGATGCCTTTTAAAAATAAGAGCTTTTTCATTTCATTCCATCTTTAAAATTTTTTATCTTTGTTGTAGAATATTAAAAACTATTTTAAGAAAGATAAAATTCTCTTTAAAGAGATCTCTAGAGTGTGTGAATAGGAGCTCCAGATGCCTCTAAAAGCCGCATGTACAAATGAAGCTGAGTCTATTCCTGTCTGTTTATATTTGCTTTTCCTGTTTTGTAACCTCTTTGTACTTTGTTCATGGTGACTTGTAAGCTAAGGGGAAGGGGGTGCCTAGATGCCTTTGTAATTCTCCATGTCATACGCTCCTGGCTGGATGGTCTCCCTTCCTCTCCTTGTATGTAATATCACTTTTTTTTCCCCTTTCTAGCAAGTACTTTCAAAAGAACTCTGTACATTTTAACATAAAAAAAATAAATTATGTTGAGCCATTTTGGATGTCAGTTGTGCGTGTAGGTTTTTTTTCTTTCATTTGAGTGGTGAATGCTGTCCCTTGTACTTGGTCCTGGGAACATGATTCCGTGTGGACCTTTTCACCTGAAAGAGAGGTGATACTTGGAATTCACTTATGAGAGCTCTTGTTCATGTTAAATTTTATCTAGAATTTCTAGTTAGAGAAAGATTAGGAAGAACGAACTTGAAGCTTCTCCAGAAATCACTACCCMCAAATTCCACTCTGCCAGGGCTGCCCCAAACCAAGTGTGGTCTTGGTTTTTGTCAGCTTCGGTTTCTAATTCTGACTCGTGGCCTTTAAAACTGGCAGCGTGCGTTTGAAGCTTCCCCCACCCTCTTCAACTGCTCTCTCATCTAAGGAGAACGTCGAAAAGGAGAGCTAGAGGACGAGACGTTTTACCCAGCTTAGGTTCCCGCTGCAGCTTCAAGTCCCAGTTGGATCTCGGCGGTGCCGTCCCGTTCTGGCGCTGCCAGTTCTCCGCAAGCTCAGAACTGGGCACAACGCTAGAGGGAAGCACAGCTCAGCACAGCTCAGCACAGCTCAGCACAGCTCAGCCTGTGTGTGATCAATGCCGGGGTTTTCTCCGTGACAAGCGTGATGAGCCTCGGGACAAGAACGATTCCCTCAGCCTCCTGTGGTCCGAAGACTGGGCTAAGCCTTATAAAGACCCAGTGGCCACAAGAACCTTCCAAAGGATTTTCCATAGACGTGCTGTTGCAAAGTTGTCTTCAAGAAAGCAAGCCGTTTATAAACAGAATTATGTGATCAAACAGGCTGCAATGTTAACTGCTTGTTGATTAAAAAATAACAACAAAAAAGCCAGCCTTGATTTGTGTGAGCTCACTCGATGGCAACCACACTTGGAAGCCATGAACAAGGTTACCTCATTTTTAGAATCTTGACAAGGAAACGATCAAATCCTGCCATTGGATAATGACTAAATAGRGGAAAGGGGGGTTTTGTTGGGTGGGTTTGTGGTGTTTTGTTTTTTCTCTCCGGAGTTGCCCAGCCAAAATGGGTTGAAATCTGGCTGTCTTGAAGAGCAAGAACCTTTGGTGCTACAGAGCACAGTGTGAACAGCTGCTTCTGCGCAGGATCCGCATTGCTGCGGTCAGGCATCATACTGTGGATAGGGGGAGAGTTAGCCTGTTCAGCGCTGTCAGGTTTGCTCAAAATTAATTAATAGGTGAACCAAAATGTCTACTACCAGCTCTCAATATTCAGGGAGGAGTTTGAATGCAACCTACAGCAAGAAACTACTGTCTGGGAGACTGGAGTTGCGGTTCTTGAAAGAGACTAACTGAAAGGAGAATGGTCTTAAAGGGTTCTAGCAGTTCTGAAAGGTCATCAGTGAGATAATTCAGAAAAGGCTAAAAAAAACATGAACCACCTTAATTAGGTTCCCAGCTCAGGGAAAGAGTTCTTTGCTGAGATTTGATCTCTGCAAGATCTCTGTGAGTAATAGGGGAATGCAGATTGGCTGAGGCAGACCAAGTTTACAGCAGCTGAGGTGAGGCCTGCAGCATCTTTTATCTTCACAGCTTGTCAGCCAGAATAATTTACCTAAAAATAGATGCCTGAAGTTGAGCTTTGAATGTAAAATTCTTTTGCCCCGAATACAGAGAATCTCAGCAACTTCACCAAATACTGATTTTCACTCAGAGCAAGGCAGGACTCTAGCTGTGTGCTTAATCTCTTGAAACAGCTGCAGTACCTTGCAGAGAGTCAGGAACTTGCTTCTGTGCTTCCTTCCTTATGGCACATTCTATTCTGTTGGACAGCTCTGTATGTGAAACTGGCACATAATGACCTTGTTCATTTTGTGTCATAATTTTACTAAGGGTTCCTCTGTCAGTAGCTGTTTGTTCTCCCCTGCCAAATACTTTGCTCCGTGAACTCTAGATAGTGACTGTTGTCAGTATGTTGGTCATTTGTGTCACGTAGAAGAATCCCAGCACGTAACTGAGGTAATAAAGAATTTTCATAGTACAAATAATCTGTTTTCAAGAAAACGGTGATAAATATGGTGCTGTGTGACAAATAATTAAATTAGGTTCTTGAAAAATTTCTACTAACATGTTAGATAATACATGTACAGTTTACCTTTCAGTTAAAAGAGACAGTCTGTTTACTTACACTGTCATCCTCTGTTACCCCATTTTGTCCAATAGGAACAAGCAGCAGTGAGAGATCATCTGCAGTTCCAGATACTTCCCAAACAACTTCTCCAAAGAACATAAAAGTCACTGTTGGGCAAAAAAAGCTATGTGCTAAGTGAAATTACTAAGTCCATTTCCCACTTCTGTCCTGAGTCCTGCATAAGTAGTGAAAACAATGAGCTTTTGTTTATGTGCAGCAGATCACTAGGGTCCCTTCTTACCAACCATATACCGAGAGCACATAGAAGCTTGGTATCAGTCATAGGCCAAATGCCTCCTGACTGAGAACATCCTAAGTGTAACCCCCTGCTCAGGACAACCTTACATGTATGGCAGAGGTACCTAATTCCAGTTGACTTAAATCATGCTGTCTAAATTCAAGACAGATGTTTGAAAACCAACTACCACTGATGCCAAAGACCATTCAGTTGGCATGCTACTTCCCCCATCAGAGAGCTAAGCATCAATTCAAAGGCTAGCAGCTAGGAAGGTACTAAGACAACAGCTCTGAACCTACAATTTGGTAGGGATGAAATCCTCCCTGGTAACTTCAGGGAAAGGAAAATGGGTGACACTTAGGAAGAACTGAATTGTTACTGGTCAGTAGATCTCCTAGACCAGGGCTTCGGTCAGTCCTGCTGGGAGGAGCTATTCTCCAGGGGAGCAGGCCCAAGTTGCTGTGTGTTCCCTTTCGATAAAAATCTCCTGCAGTCTGAAGTAGGCAAGACTGCAGTTACTTTAGGAGTGTCCTTGTCCTCCTTTGCATTGTGTTACTGAGCATGCTCTTGAGACCAAAGCAAATCAAAGAAGTTGGTCCTCAGAATGTGATCAGACTGCCTGGGTATGTACAGCCAGGGGTCAGCAGGTGATAGCTGAAAGGCTGGGGACAAAGAAAGCGCTGAAAAAAAGTGTCTTTAGAGCCATTGCAGATACCCTTGATCACCTCTCTGTCTATCCTGCTGTGAGACAGGCACTTTGATCTGCTTGGAAACCTGATTGCTGTCCACAAGAACCTTCATCACAAGTTCTGCACAGGGCTCAGCAAGTCCAAGCAGCAAATGTTGGTGCAGAAGGGAGATAGAAGGAATTTGTGATGTTATGGATAGCACTGTCTGCAAGCTCTGACAGCTTATGTACAGCTGCAGATAACTGTGTTACAGTCAGGATCTGAAGAGTACAATATTGCTTTGGGTAAGGTGATAAAGAAAATGAGTTTGAACAAGGAAGTATTTCTAGCCCTAGAACAGCACAAGTATCTCTCTCRGCTGCATTGGTAAAAGTTGTTCATATACTCAAGTACACCTTCCTTTTCTGAGGATGGCAGATGATGCTTTTGGTGTTTTTCAGGCTATACCTGAAGGGCATTAGATCAGTAATCCTTGCAAACTAATTATCTGCTCTGCTTTGTGGGCAGGCAGGGACTTAGTGGTATTTTACAATTCATGTGTCTAGTGGTTTTCTAGTCATGGTCAGTTATGCCGTAATGCACAGGAAAACAGGGAGAGTGGTCTAGGACCAATGCTATGGCCAGGAACAGTATTTTGAAAAGTTCTCTGCATCTCATCTTCCCTTCAGCATCTGTTTCCAGCATTCTAATGACCCTGTGCTTTAAGGGCTTCTAGAGAAAGAGACTGGGCCCAACCGTAGAATCATAGAATCATAGAATCATAGAATCATAGAATCATAGAATAGTTTGCACTGAAAGGAACCTCCAAGATCATCCAATTCCAGCCCCGTGCTGTGTACAGGGACACCTTTCACTAAGCTAGGTTGCTCCCAGCTCCATCCAGAAGAACATTAGGCTAGCTATGCCTAAGCATATCCAAACGTCCACTCAACTAGTTAACAGTCTAACACTTGCAGAATAGCCTGCCCACGGCATGAGGCATTCTTTGATTTAGCAGCTAATTACACACCCATGTTAATGAGACTTCTGCCTTCACTGCAAAGTGTCTCCCTTATGGTCACTCAAAGCACTTGCAGAACTCCGAGTTCTTCTGAGCCCTAGTAAGTTCTGAGCTATGATATTAAATTGCAGTAGTATATTACCTGTTACCCAGGCCTGTTTTGTGAGTAACTTAGATAGCTTTTACAATGTGACCCTCTGAATTCATTAGATGTCCCTATTCATTAATGCGTCTGCTTTTTTTTTCTTTTTTAGCCCTTTGTTTGGAGCATCTGGTAACACTGCCTAAAGCCTCCTGGAACAGAAAAAGAGAAATAGATAACTGAGGTCCCACACATTCCTCTTCACATGTTTCTCACTGTGCAAAAAAAGAAAGAACATAGTGCCTGATGCACAAGCCAGCACATAGGTTAGCAGGTTAAAAGCAGCAGTGACAAAATAAAAAGCTTTCCAAGAGGGTCCTAGGCTCAGCAAACTGGTTGAGGGGCCCAGAGCTGGTGGTTTCTGCTCCTTGTTCCCAGAGCAAACTTAGGAATTTTGCTTTTTAGCAGCTGAGAGGCATGTCCACTGCATGCCCACAATGTCCTCCAAAGCTGTCRGCGTGCAAAGCCCGATTTGCCTCAGCATCTCATTTATCAGTTCCAGCTCATTTGCCTGCTCCTGCCTTTTGCTGACTCTGCTCTGGCTTCTAAGGAGTTAAGAGGTGGAATCTGTGCGTAGGAGGAGGCGGTGTCCTGCCGCAGACAGGCAGAGGGCGGCTGTTCCTGCTGACTGATGCCATGGAGCGGTATCTGCAGCGTGCTTTCCTGACATCAGGGAAAAAAAAATAATGCCTATGCCAAAACCTGGAGCGCACCACAGCCATCCCTTGAGTGTCAGTGTGCGGTCCCTGGCACGAAGTAGGGTTGGGTTCTGAAGTCTGACCCTGCTTCAGCCTTGGAACCTGGAAGGCAGAGCTCGAGTGGAGAATGAGACGTCCTTGCTTGTCCTACGAGGAGCTCAGGGTGGCCCCTGGCATTGAGTGGTTGATGCCCAAACTGGTTGAATGCATCTGCTGGGAAATGAGGCTCTTGCATATAGCAGAACTCAGTGTCATTCCTGAGTTCCCTGTTTTGAAAAATGAGGAAATTCCACAGAGAGAATTGCAAACTAGCAGAGAACTGAGTTAGGATGCAAAGTCCAACATGCAGAAGTGAGGCACTCCCAGCATGTTATGCTTCTTTGTGACAACTGTCTCCTGTGTGCTTGTTGACCAGAGGTAATGTTTTTGTGTTTGGCCTCAGCCTCGTATGGCCTGCAAAGGGCTCGTGTGGATGAGGTTTAATTAGGGTGATAGTCCAATTGTGCTCCCAGCACTCTCCCAGCACTTTAGAGCATTTCAACTCTGCAGCTTCTATTTAACTTTGTAATTTTTTTTCTTTTCATGGGCATTCACATCACATTGCTATATAAAGATATAAAGCTGTACTAGGAAACACAGTAAAATTTTATAATTTCCCATCCTTCAAATTTTGTTAGGACCTTCCCTATATTATTAGTCATCATGTTCTTCAAAAACTGTATGATATGCAGTCTTTTTTCCTGAATTTAGCACACTGCTTGGTCTATAGGTGAAGCAACAGAACTGGGGGAACTTCAAAGGGAAAAGAAACCAAAGGAAAAAGATGCCAGAAAACTTAAGCTGAAAAGTGACCTACAGCATCTGTACAATTAAGTTAGCATCTCAGCTCATTGCCAGTCAAATAACCTGTGACTGTCAGATAGTTTCTGAGGAATTGACATCATTAATCCCTGCTTTGCCATCTTTTAACACAAAGGAAGCATTTCTGCCTAGAATTTGGGGAGACAGTTTCAGAAAAATGCAGCACATGTAGATCCTTCCCCTGTGCAGATAGTTTTGCCATGAGTGCTTTGCCCAAGGATTTGCACCTAGGCAATGTTTTTTCCGAGGAACAAGAATTGAGCTGATAAAGGCAGGGCTGCTCAGACGTGCCAGACATGAACAGAGAAGCACACTTAGCTGCAGGTGATGATGTGGTCACCCCCAGCCCACCCTGGTTTTATCCTGGCCCCCTCACACACTCGTGCCATGTGCAGGAGTTACTCCTCCAGGCCTGATCCCTGGGTTCCAGAATGGAMTTGCTTGTGCTTTTGGAAGACAGCTGCAGGTGAAATATAGGGCTGTGTGTTGAGAAGGGGTGGCTGGCTCTCTGGAAGCCTTGCCTAGATATCCTCAGAGAGGATTTGAGCTCTGGTGATGCCTGGGTGGGCAGGAGCTGATGGCTCGGGTTTACTTTGCTGCTGCTGTGTAAAGAGCAGACTGAACCCTTCATTTCTGTCTCCTGTTCACAGCTAAGATCCCTCCCCTCCTCTGGCTGCTCACTCAGTAGAGAGATGCGAGGAGGAAAGGATGCTGCTAAGCTGCACTTTGCTCCAGTACTTGGCACATCCTTTGCAGTATCGGCTGTTTTCTGAGCAGAGACGCTTCCTGCCTCCTAACCGATGCAGCCATTCCCTGCTGCTCCCCTTGAAAGGAGATGGAATCGTAACCCAGAGAGTGAGTGAGTGATGCGGCTGCTGCACTGAGACTGACTGTGAGGAAGAAAATTGGAGAGACTGGAATATGTGCCTGCCTCAGAAGCACTGCAGTGGTAAAGCCCCTGACTGACTACATGCACGTTACTGTTCTTTAGGCATTGCTACAGAGAACTCAGGAGTTGGATGAAATGCATCGGCCTCCTTTTTCACTGCTTCTGTATTGTCATCATGCATTAATTGCTGGGAGTTATTTTCCTTCCTGTGGCTGATTGCTTGCATCTCTTCTCATACTGCAGGAGGAAGCGTGAGGGCGAGAGCACAGCACCAACCCAGCGTCCTGTCCCACAAGAAGGCTTCTGCATGATGTGCCAGCACAATCAGGGGCTGCTGCAATGGTGCATAGACCCTCTGGAACAGCTGGATTTGGGATTATTAATGGTTTATAAAGGTGTCCCAGACTGCATCTAGCAACTACCTGGAGACACTGGCTGTCCTTTGGGGCTTGCTGACTGCTTTCAATTTTCCTCTCATTACTGCTTTCCCACTCATCTGGATCGACAGCATTTGAGCGAGCGGAACATACTTCCTTGGCCAGGAATCAGAGGGTGCTGCACGGAAAGTGCAGGTGTGAGTTCTGGAGGGGACTGCAGTCTGACCAGCCATGGCTCAAGCAGCTAAGCAGCTGAAGAAAATCAAAGATATTGAGGCTCAGGCTCTGCAGGAGCAGAAGGAGAAGGAAGAATCCAATCGCAAGCGCAGGAACCGTTCTCGGGACCGGAAGAAAAAGGTCAGTGGCATGGGGCAAGCAGCCCTATATCCAGGTGCCTGTGGTTGTGACAGTGAGCCCTGTTTGTGTTTGGGGAGGTGGAGAGGTGGGGAGAGAATGACAGAGGGGCATCCTGGTCCCTGTAAAAACCTGTGTGCCATCAGCACAAGAAACAGTCTGTCAAACAGGACAACTTCTGGGACCAGAAATCTGCTGTTTACCCTGACAGCTTGCAGGGAGTGGGGGCAGGGAGGGAACGCAGATATAAAAAAATCTGAGGAAGGGGAGAGGGAAGTGAGGGGTTTATCACGGCCTCTTAATAGACTCACTCAGCCCAGTAACAGATTTGATCTCTGAGATAAAATTGCTGGTCTCTAGGTTCCTTCAGTTTCCCACAGTTGCTCTTTGTGTTGAGAGCTAAGGGGCAAGAGACCCCCACCCCTTTCTCTAGTGAAGGATTAGTTTTGATGTCCACTCCATCCCCTGCTTAATCTCCACCAGAACACTGAAACCAGGACATAGCAGGAGCAGACCCCTAACAGAGAAGGCGTGTTTGTGCAGAGGACTGAGTTCTGCTGCTGCTGAGGACAGGCTGTATTTGCGCATGGGATGCAGGTCATCCTTTCCTGCTGGCAGCAGGTGAGGGAGATCAGGGGCAACCAAGAGGTGTCTGTCCCTTCTGCTGACTCCAGCATGCTGGAACCTCGTGTCTGCCAGCTATTTGGAGCTGTAGCTCCTCTCTGGAAAGTCACTGCCGGTTTTTTCTTGCCGCCAGCTTCCTGCAGGAGCGGGCATGTTGCTAAGATAGCTTTGCTGCCCCTTAAAGACCTCTTGAATCTGAATGTTCTTCTCACAGGAGAGCCTGAGGGTACATGTGCTATGCACCGGTGCAGAGAGGAAATGAGGAGAGAGGTGAAACCGGATAATCAAGGATATATCTGATAGAAGGTTACAATGCAGGAATTCTTAGGTGGGCTCCTCCTCTGCCTTGTCCCAAGGACTTGGAGACTTCCTTGTGCCCCTGTGAGCAGGAACCTCGCACCAGAGTTCTGCTGTTGGAGCGTCTTAATAGCTGGGCCCTGAAAGTACTGAGAAGAGTCTTGCTTTTCTTAAAGCTAGGCCAGGACAGCCTGGAGAGGTATGACTCCACAGAGAGCAGCTCATCAGGGGGAGAGTAGTGGACACATCAGGATAGATGTGAGGTCTGCAGGCAGCAGCGGGGGAGTTGGATGTGGGGGYCATTCAGCTGCCACATTGTCGTGTCAGATGCTTCCTTTTCCAGTGATAATAATTCTTTGGTGCCTTCAGGGCCATGGCTATTCCCTGCAGAGCCTCTTGGCCTCCTCTGCTGACGAAGCAGCTTGCATCTTACATTGCCAGAGGACTGTAAAGGGGATCTGATGTGAAGAGCCACCAAATYGGGACATTTTTCTATTGGGCCAACTGTCTCTTGTTAGTCCCTGCCTCAAAGCCTCAGTATCTCTCGGGATAGTGTTTTTACTGTACAAGTCTCCTTGGGGCCAAGCGGAGGTGTATCAGGATGTATTGGAATTTTGCTTTCTGTTTGGCTGCAGCACTTGTGAGGGTTCGATTCGTRTTAGGTCAGTGTCTGATAGTGCCCTGTGAGTCTGCCTGGGACTCGTGTCATGTCCGTGTCAAAGGCCCTCGCACTGGCTGTTGGAAYGTACTGAAACCACTGTGGTGTCACTGGCTCCTTCTGTTCCTTTGCCAGTGTCTGCCGGCTGTATCTTGCTTTGTATGCAGACACAGCCTCTCTGGGGCAGAAGCTATTCATTCGCTTGATGTTTGTATAGTGCAGGGTATCGGTGTCTTGATTTCTGGTTTAGCCCACCGTACATAGCTGCCATGAAAGTTATTATTAGAGGCATGACCTGTGATCCAGGGAAGTCCTGTCATGACACAAAACTGAGAAGATGGCCAGAGGAAAAAAGATGACAACCTCAGAACAAATTTCTTCTCATCCCATGTTGGGTGAGCTGTTATATCTTCAGTTTTGCATCCTTTAGCATTTCCTGGAATTTTTGTGTGGTTGTGTGTGTCCCATGAACAGCATGATTGAACCCTGTAAGAACCTTGTATTCTGTGATACCTGGAGACAGTGAGTTCTGTTATTTAACACTGTGTTGCTCGAAAACCTCTTTGGACCCATGATTGTATTAGTTGCTTTCCAGTTTCCATGGCAATTTATTGGGTTTTGTATTAAGTGCATGTAACAATAACCTGATTGACCTTGTACTGTCCGTTTTTGTGTTCTGTACCTCTTTTTTGTCTCTTGGCACAAGGACAGTCCAGATGTATAACCTTGTCACTCCTCCAGTATTCCCTGCCTTTGTAATTCAAGATGATGACAGYTGAGCTTTCATTTGACAGGGGCTGCATTGAGGATTTAAGGAACAGTATCTTGTCACTCATCTCTGCTCTCTGTCCAGCTGAGGCATACCTGTGCTTTGGGCTGAGCTATCACATTAAACAGGCAGGCATGTCCTGAAGAGTATTGCTGCTCTGTGTGCTCTGCAGAGTGGCTGGAGGGTGTCTCAATCTTAGAATGACCTCAGAGAGCAATAGCTTTCAATAGCCCTGTGTGTTCCCACATTTAGTGCAAGTGCTGAACTGTGAGAACTTTACTAGGGTTGTGGCAGGATGTGTTAGTGACTTTTGAGGATGYTGTGCACACAGGAGGGTGTGACAGAGAGCAGACGTGAGCAAAAGAGAGTGTGAATTAACGGTTCACTGCCACTAGAGGATGTGCCAAGCATCATCTGGGGTGCTTGGCTTCTTGCTGTTCCTGTTGTAGGATCCTAGCTTCAAATCTCAGCATCTTTCTCAGATGGACAGTTTACAGGGGACCAGAGACATTCTGGCATTGCTGCATGGGTGCATGTGGAGTTTCTGATGTGGCCATCGGCACTGACAGGGAACTAGTGATTGACAGGAATTATATCTGTGCTTTGGGTGCAGCTATATGTCTCCTTATTGAGTTTTTGAGAGGCAGTCATAGTCAAGAACACTTCCTTCCTTTCTCTGCAGATGTGGTCAGGCTACCCCCGCAGGAAGCCCTCAGTGGGAAGTCATGCAGAGCACTTCAAAGACACAGTCCTCTCTTTGCCAGGGTCAGTGGGTAGCAACAAAGCACGTTGTGGAAAAGTGATGTTCTGGTACTATTTATGGGGCAGCTCTGTAGCTTGTTATCTGAACACAGTTACTGAGTCCTTTTTGAGTTGTATGTGACTTATTGTAGTTGGGTAGTAAAGGTAGAAAATGGACCAAATCCCTTACCAGGAGTTCTGGAAGCACTGACAGAGCTCACCACATGCGGTGTTAGAAAGGGCCCAAACTGCCCAACCCCCAAACTGGGGCCCAGAGCACTTGGCTTACCCTTTGTCTCAAATATACATCTGCAACTGGCAGCTCTACCAGGTGCTCCCACAATCGATGGCTGGTGGCATTGTAACATGACATGCTTTGACTGACACTAATAAACAAAAGTTAACACTTTTATGAAAATCTTTCTTCCTATTGAAGTGTACTTATTCTGATACTAAATTCAGCTGAATATCTGGTCAAGCATAAACAGGGGCAGACACCTTCATCTGCCTCTCTACAAAGATGCAGATTCCCCCTGTGTTTCTCAGTAGACATGCAGGATTCGTGGAGCAGGAGGCTGGAACCTCTAAAATGTCTGTGACAAGAGTTCTATGGAGCAAATAGCAAGAGGACTTCAGTGAAGCAGCAGTGCCAATAATGTTCAAAGAACTCCTCAAGTGCACATGTGAGAGCATACTCAGTCTGTGTGCAGCATGACTGGGGCTACAGTATTAAATAACAATCTAACCAAAAACTTGAAAGTAAATTCTTATGATGATGCTGTCAGTGTTTAAATGATAAATTATCAGTATGAAAGATGTGATGCATCCTCTCAGTATATACATAGCAAACTTGGCTTGGGCATCTAAAGAACAAAGGAACAAAGCCTGAATTTACCACTATTTTTTTTCACTTTCTTTTTTTGGTGGGGGGGACAGAGAGGGTACAATGAGGAGCAAACCTCTTTTGTCTTTCTGCTTCTGTCTACTTTCTTTGTCTTGCAAGTGTTCAAGGGTAAGACACTCTCTTCTAATGGATTTGTAGATCATCTCCCACAACACACTCTTGAATAGTAAGTGATTGCTAATAACAAGCTCCCTGCATAAAACTTCTTGGTTTTTTTTCTAGTTGATAGTTTCTTGGAAACAGCACAGAGACAAGCCTGAGGGCTCACAGATCTCCACAGTACAGGCTGGCACCCATCCTTGGTGCAGTACTGCTTCTGCATGCTGCAGCAGGAAATCTTTTAGTGCTCACTATTACACACTGAAATACAACCTGCCAGGAGAGGCTGGGAGGGTGCTTTGGAGAAGGGAGACAAGAAATTTGTGTGAGAGAGTTTGAATTATGTGGGAAAGCAAGAATGAGGTATTAACATTTGGCAGGAGCTGTGGCAGGGAGAGTGGTCTTCTGCCAGCTGGAGTGAAATGGTGGGAAAAAGCTAAGGGAGGACAGGGGATCAAGTAACCCCCTTCATATAATCAAGCATGGATAAGGAATAAATGTGGGCAATGAAATGGCTGATAGCAACTGTCAGAAGAAATTCCAAGCTGAGGTGTATGAGGTAGGAGAAGCAGCACAGAGATGATTGCAACGACGTGGAGGATGCTGATGAGAATGCTTTTACATGGATGAATTTTTCTATCCTTAGGAAGCTAGGGAAATGTGGTAACTAGAACAAGTCAGGAAGGGTTTGGACCAACAGCCACAAACTCAATCATATGGAGCAATTGCAGATGATTCCTTAGTAGGACAGTTGAACAGCCATATAGGGTGACCGTGTTTGTGCTTGCTGTGAGACAGGCAAAAGAGGTCACTTGCTGACTGTTCACTGATAGGGTGTATCAGGGTGGTCTGAGCTTCGGATTCTGAGCTAGAAAATCCAGACACCTCTGTCAGGATTCTGCAGTAAGSACATGAGAAACTGGGGTGAGAAATCGCTGCTGGAGTGCTGCCAAGGAGCAGCCACTGGGTCTGTTCTCCCTGCTCGCCTGCATCCTTTCAAATGGCTGTTACTTTGCAGCAGCGTTCAGCTTGCGCTGGGTTTAGAGAGGATGCAGAGAAAAGAGTGATGGACAGAAGGAGGGCAAAGGATTTCAGCAGTCCTGGTTGTAGGCGGCTCAGAACATCCCCATGATAACTGGACTTCTGAGCTCCACTGTGTTCTGCTCCCATGGATATCTAGACACTGTATTATGGCTGGATTCTTGCATTCAGTGGCAGATCCTGCCAGAGATGTGACATGGTTGTCAGCCACCTGGGTTTTCACTAGCTGCTGGGAGCTGTATCTTACCTGCAAGCTGAAGCTCATCAGCAGGAGAAAGGACCATGCTGCCTGCAGAGTCTCAGAGCACAAGAGCTGCTTTGTCTCCTTTCCCTGTGATGGGGTGGGCTGAACAGGAGCGGAATAAGGGCATCTGGATGTGAGGGATGTTGTGTGGAAGCAAAATCCRCTGCTGCAGGGATTCGCTGGTGGAAGAAAGCACTGGGGGAATGTTGGTGCTATTCTGCATTGCTGCTCTGCAGGCTCTTAAATTATTCAGATAATAACAGCATCTCTATGTGCTTGGTGAGCCTACTGTGCTGAAATGAAGTGAGCAGCATCTGAAACCTTCTAGCACTCAGAAATCTGTTTCAGGAGCAAGTTCTTTCAAGCTGTGCCCTATCCTCTGTGCCTGGCACCTCAACCAGGATGTCTGCCCCAGGAGGGCACTGGCTGAATGCAGGGACGAGCCCTGCCTGGAGCAAATGCTTTCAGGAGGGAGAGCACAAAGAACCGTGCCTTCCTAAAAGGCACATGACAGCCTGGTGGGCTTAGTCTACCCACTACAGGAAGCTTCCTGCAGTGTGGTGAAGCTGAGGTACAGCAAGCTAGACCTGAGCTCAAAGGAAAGCAGATTTACGGAGCGCTAAAATTAGAAGTTTAGTCTGAATTATGCACATTTCTTTTGTCTTAGTGTGTCAAGGTTCTTCAGGAATGTTTTGGTCTGAAAAGGTGCAGCATCACGAGTGGTGTGATGGAAGGGGGGATCAAGGGTTGTAGAGATTTCTGGGTTCCCTGGCCTACTTACATCTTTCTTGCAGTCCTCACCTCCAGCTCTCAAAATGCCAGGGGTTTAGGTTCTGAAAGTGTTAGCTCTGGATTGAAGAGGCCAGCCATGTTAAAACCTTCAGTGAGTAGAGGGAAGCTTCCTAGGTGCAGGGAAGTTCCTGACACCTTCTCTCTAAGGGCACTTACCAGCATGACAGAGCCATCTGAAAATTCACATTTTCTTTCACGGCTGATGATGTCATGTTTTGAGCCTCAACTCTGCAAGCAGCAGCAAAAATTCAAACTGCCTTCCTATTTGCAAACCAGATTTTGCTGACTAGGTGAAATGTTAAGTCAGAGCCACGCATCTCTGTGTAGGGGCTGCAAGTGTAGGGGGCTGTGTGAGGTCTATGACGTCAAAATATTGCATCCTCAGTGAAAAATCTACAGCAGAGACAAAGCAGCAGGTATTCAGTGAAGTGTCTTGGGAGGTGGAAGGAGAGAACACAGCAGCAGGAGAGCATTCAGAAAACAGATGAAGTTTCTATATTTATACAGAGATGAGGAAGGGAGGAGAGAGCGTGCGCGCGTGTGTTTGTGCGTRTGGCCGGGCCACTGGGAAGATTCCTGTTTAAGAGGCATCTGCAGCAAGACAGCAAGCAGAAGTGGAGGCTGTGGTCTTCACTATACTGTGGTGACAGAACTTTGCAGGGTCTGTAGGGTACATTTATGTGCCTCTGTTGGAACTTTTAAATGGGAAATGCAGAGAACAGCATGCTGAAACCCTTTGCAGAATACAAACAATGTTTGATTTTTAACCAGTGTGATGTCTCTGCAAAGGAATAATAAATATTGTTACCTTCTGACAGTGTCATTTCTCCAGAAAACGGAGGTGTCCAGATTCTCTGCAGGAAGTGCAGTGTGTTGAGTCCATTTAGTTTCTTCATGATGCCATGCCTGGAAGGAGGAGCATTGAGTCTCTCCCAGGACCTGATGATCATAACACCCATCAAAGAATAAGATAAATACTATGTGAATGTGCTGTTTGGTGGGTGTGACAGACAGGTGTGGGGTGAATGAAGCTTTAGCAATATACTTCCCTGTGTACCAAGCTCTTTATTCCATTGATCTGAATGTGGAAGGGAAGAGTAAAAAGACTTTGGTCTACCTGGAAATCGGCTGTACTCTGCTGATGATTGAAGAGTGAGCTTTTACTGTATGCTGTAATCATACACATACATATTGCAGGTTTTCACACTGCGGTTCAAGTCAATAATGTTCTACTGTAAATACTTTCCATGGATTTGAATATAGTAGTAAATAGTAGTAAATATCCTTAAATAATATGCTAACCTTCACTAATCCAGTGTTCTTGACTTGTGAACCTCTGCATGGAGTTTCTCTTACTTTGGAGTGATTTTTTATTTATTTCCCCTCTCCATTTACGTCACGGTGAATTAAAGTACTCAGGCTGACAGTGGGAACAGGGAGTGGACTATCGCCCTGTATATGCTACAGAGTTCTAAGAAAGATAAATCTTACTGAACTGGCTTTTGATGTTAGAGTTGCTTTTACTGCAGTGGATAATAGTTCTTCCCGTCTTCAATGCTGAAAGAGAAGTTGCATCTGTGGTACGCTTTGGCATGGGGGGGGGTTTCATTGCTAGGGATGCCTGCATGGGATCAGTATTTGTCTTGAAGGCTTTACTTTCCTATGCTTTTTCATTGCTCAGCTCATTTCCTGGCAGAATCATCTTAGCTCACAGTGACAGTAGGTTTGGTCCAAGCAAGAATTGCTCAGTGGAGCGTGGCATGGCAGCTCTCTTTACACGCAGCTTGGACGTGCCACCGCACTGATGCATAGCAACACGCTCCTGTGAAAGAGCAGCACGATGGTCAGCAGGCTGACCCCCTTTCTGTGAGGACTGGGAAAAAATGCTTCCTCTCAGCCTGCTGTCAAATGGCTGCAGAGCTGAGGTTGCAGTAAGAGGAGCTGCAGTATCACAGGGCAAAAGTATTAAATATCTGTTGCCCACCAGTACTGTACCAGGAAAACTGCTTTTGAAAACTTGTGAACTCATCCCTGCCAGTGCTTCACGTCTGTGAGGGAAGTCCTCCAAGGCCAGCAGCAGTTCAATAAGACTTAGAGAAAACACCTTCTCTCCATTCAGAATGTGAGACAGCAGCATTCGCTGTCTCCTGACAACATTCCACGGGGATCAGCAGCACTTGTCTCCTGGGCCTCTCAGCACAGTGTGTGGCACTGCCACCACCTTCAGCAGAGGGGCAATGAGGGACTTTTGTTTCTGTATAGCCAGGCACTGTGGGTAAATTACAGTTATTTGGGAAGAGGAGCTGACATTTGCACCAATTCGCTTTGCTTGAAAGTCATGCCTTAGAGCTGAGAAAGCTGTGAAACACTCSGAGCAGCTGATTGAGAGGCTCTGCTGACAGCTGCAGTGGTGATGCAACTTCCTCATGAAACTTAGAGAGAAGGTCCRTCACTGAGAAGGGGCATTGCACATGGAGAGCTTTAGTCTGAACAGACTTTGTCTCTGCAGAGGTGGTATGGTTTTTGTCTGTTTTGCTAGGAATAAATGCAACATTTTTGCCTGGAGAAAGTGCACAGTAATAACATATGAACCTGTAGATTGTTCTTGACAATAAGAACCTATTGTAAAATACTAAGAGAAAAAAGAGATCAGAAGAGGAAGAGGCTTTAGAGTTCCCTTTACTGTTCTTCGGAGGCTTCTGGGGAAAAAACCAATCACCACAAATGAAGCAAGTAACATGCTTTTTGTCCTCTTTCTGGAGCTGCAGCTGCTGCAGTCAACTCCCCACCCTCAAGCTGTTCTACTGTTTACTGCCAAGGTTTGCCAGCAGGTTGCTGGGATAATATTAGGCTTTTTTAATGATAAAACAGTGCCTGGAAAATAGATGTATGTAATTTTTACATTTAAGTTAGAAGAGGTATATGACATACCATTGATCTGGTTGGGAGGTACTAGGAAACAGCAAAAAATCAAGGAATCTTTTTGGGTGTTCAGCCATGAAAACAAGGACCGAATTTTGGCTATGTTTTAAAAGACCAACATGAATAAACTTGCATGCAAACATGTTTGGAGGATATTATGCCTCTGAAGAGGCATTAACAGTTACAAAAAAGTAGAAGAACAGAGTAAAATGACAGAGGCTTCCAGCAGACCCATGTTCCATACCGTCAGCAGATAACACAGCAAAGCAGCTGTAATAGAACTGGTACTCTCATATATCTGCCCCAGTGGCCATCCTGGCCAAAATGGTTTCTCAACCTCTGCCTGCTGGCAGGTGAAAATGGTTCATCTTTTCTGTTGAAAAGAACTTGAAGATGCCAAAAGAGGAAATATTAGGATTTCTTTACTGTTTAATTCCATTCACAGAGAAGCATAGCCTTAGTATTACCTGTAAAGCAGAGAGTTAGTCTCCCTTAAGAAGAGGAAAATCTAAAGTTTTGGATTGAACTGCCTTTATGAGCCTGGTATCCAGCATCCTCTATAGTTGCTGTCAAAGATGCTGTGATGYTTTTCCCAATAAAATATATGTGTGCATGGGTTGAGTCCTCTGTTCAGTGAGAATCTTTCTTAGGTAGTTGCATTCTGCCTCTTTTGAGCCCCTTGTTTCCCCAACCCCCTAGAGTTCATAAGCATTTGTGTGGTCTGCTGAAGGCTGCCTCCTCTTACTCTGCATATGGGATAACTAGTTTAGCAAGAAGGCAAGAGAATGCAAGGAAACTTTGCAGCTGTGGGGTAAGCTGATCTTAGAAAGAAAGTAGTGGGAATGACAGAGTGCAGGACACATGTTCTCGATGTAGAAGAGAGACTACTTCTCTCTGAAGAAGGCAACTAGAAGATTTCTGTGTTTCATATTGTAAAGCAGATTCTGTCAGAAGTCTGGCATAAAAATCCCTCAGATGTTTCAAATCTTTCTCTCTGCCCCCACACTTCAGAGCTTCTTGGCTTGTATTGAACCACCCTGACCTGGCAGCTCAGTAAGGTGGGTGAACGCAGGGTCAATGTTGGGCATTTCCTGTCACTGACAGCACTGGTTTTTTTTGCAAAGCCTCAGGGAATCATAGTGCTAAATGCTACAAGAGTGTTGGTTTTGTAAGGTAAGCAATTGTGCAGTCATAAGCTTGGAGGTGTCCTTGCCGTGCAGGGGATCTSTGTGCACTGCTGGCAAGGGGATCAGACATGCAGCTCCTCCTGTGCTTGGCACAACCTGTGTCATGTGGAATTACTTCCTCCTCTCTGCTGTGATGCAATGGAAGATGGGGGCTGCACTGTGCTGCATCTTTCTTCTGTTTGCTGGCTGTTCTKGTTGTTCATCCCTTCACGATTCCCCGTTACAGGCTCTGGGGCCAGCACTCCCACAGGACTCAGCTCCCAGCACTGATATCATGGAGTAACAGCATCCTATTTTTTAATCATTAGGGGGAAGGGGGATTTTTTTATTAATGACCCAAATTACCCCGTGAAATGGCACTTGCCTGACGTTAAATATTAAAATCCCTTAAGTGGGTAAGCTGGGGCAGAGAAGCAGCAGCATGCTGGTAATGACAGGCTGTGGTGGGAGATGAAATGGTGCCAGGCAGCATTAATACTTGCTCCCTGAAGGGTCTCCAATCTTCGGGGCAGCCAGGTGCTCTTCTATGCAGCTCCAAATGGCATTTTGCACACTTTAAACATTTTGCACGCTTTGAGCAGATCTGAACATCAAAGGCTGGTGGATCCTGGCTCTGGCGTTGCCATGGCRACAGCAGCTGAGAGGATTTGGCTGTTGCTGGGATGGGATTGTGCTGCTGGGTGTGTTGGGCAGAGYGGGGCTGCTCTCCTCACATCAGTGCCATTTGTGGGCATCATGCTGTGTGAGGGGGTGCTCCACCCCAGCCCAGGAGTGCTTGCAGACCTCTGCGTCTGAGCTGCTCACCTCAGCTCCCTCCAGGCTGGCAGAGGAGGAGGGAGTCCTTCCCATGCTATGCCACATGTGGAAGTAGGTCAGCTGAATTATACCCGTAGATGTGCTTGTTTCTCTCTGCTGGCTCTCAAGGGAGCTGAGCAGTGAGCCCTGCTTCAAGTGTTAACTCTGTAGGAGCCTGAAAGTGCTTCAGTGAGCCTGCCCTCAGGATGTTGCCCTCAGGTGCCTCTTCCATCCCCCTGCAGCTCCAGATATGCTGGATGCAGTGGGTTTCCAGGAATGAACATAACGCTGAGCTTTAAAATGAGCACTGTGAAAATRCAGTAATGGTCTGGCTGGGTAGCATGCCACAGAAGCATGGTCAAGGGGCTGCTGTTGATCTTCACTGTGAGTCTGTCAAGCTGCATGTCCTGGGCAAAATGCCCCATCCTCCTCCTTGGGTATTGTAAAATGGCCCCAGGGAATTCGTTACCATTCCGTGAACGTTATTCATTTGGGTGACTTTAGCATCTCTGGCCAATATCTGCTGAGGGGACAGGTGCATGTGTGACTTACTTGGACATGCACATAGCAGATGACCGGGGCTGGGGGGGAAGGATGTGTGGAGATAGGCACTTGAGACAGATGGTGAAGGAAAGCAGTAATTCTGAGCACTGTGCCTGTTCCTTGCTCTGTCACAGCAATAGACAACCCTCAGACTTGCGGTGTCAGTGCTGTTGGCCACTGCATACTAAAGAGAGAGTATTTTTTCAAAGCGCCTGAACATGACAGAGCAAGATCATCTTGGTGCAGACTGTGGCCTTTAGGTACAGTGCAGACCTTAGGGACTGGGTGGCTGAGAATAAAGGTCCACTGCAAATGTGGGGCAACATCTGACTTCTTGCTCTCTGGCTTGATGCTCAGCAGCAGAGCAGACTTCTTTCCAAGCGGAGCAGAGTGCAGCCTGCCAGGTGGGGACTGTGCATTCATCTTTTCTCACAGGAGGTCAGTCTCTGTTGCCTCCAGGCATGCGCTGCAGCCAAGGGCTGGAAATTTCTTGGTCTTGAGATCTCCAAACAGGCGTAACATTTAAGCATCTCTCCATTTTCTRTAGCCTTGCGGTTATAGCAGGACCAGTGTATCCATCAGGATCAATGGCTGGGGTGGATTAACTGCAGCCTGAGAAGAGTCTTGTTACATCTTCCAGATTGGTGCCTGTCTGAGTGAAAGTTGAAATCTGCGCTATGAGCAGTAATTAAGAAGTGATTTGCCCTTGGCCCATATTGTGGGCATAATGCCAAAATCTGAGTCCAGAGCTGGGATTTTTCAGATTCAGGCTGAGTTAGGTGATGCTTTTTGCTCTCAAAACTGCCTGGTCTCTAAGAGGGGGACAAACAGGGGGTGCTAATCCTGTGGGTGAGATGTGTTGTGGTCCGCTGGATGGAGAGGTTGCTGAACAATTTTATCTGTGCAGATACCTTCTTTGCAGCCAGGATAGCACACTATTAAGCCATAACATAAACAGTGGGACATGAATATTCCTTTCCTTAGGGAGCTTTGCAGCTCTTTCAAGTCTTCACTCTGAGATTCTGACTTTCTGAGTTTTTATGCTTGAATAAGTATAAATAAGATAAATGAGATAAATGAGTGTGGTGACATTTTCCGTTGTGTTGTCTGTGGCTTGTTCAAATGATGAGCAAAAAAACCACCTGGTAAGTCATGGTAAGATGCCAGAGAAGCACATGCTAGGAAGCTCTCTGCTCAGTATGTGTGAAGGGAGGAGCAAAAGACTGCTGAAACATCTTGGTTTGGGGCTCAGACTACTTCCTCTCCAAGAACTAAATTGTATTTATGCTAGTACGAGGCATCTGTCTCTTGGAGTAAGAAAGCAGTCTGCTTCTCCAAAATCATGCTTTTGGAGGCAGCAGTGCACAGTTCAAGAAACACAACTTTAAGAAGATCTATTCAGTTTTTATTTCTGCATTTCCTTTGGGATTCTTGCAGATTAAATAGTTCTGAACTGATAAATGACCATGAAATGGTTTCTTAGATCAGGGCTATGACAGGAAGAGATTTCTTATTTCTGTTAGCTGCTGAGCATTGCAAACTTAGTCCACTGGGTTTCTCTTCATTTGTTCCATGCTTCTTCATGCCAGTTTTTAGACCGATTTGGAGAGAAGCACCCCTCCCCTCATCAACAAAAAAGATGGAGAGGCCACTAGAGAGCAAGGGCTGGAATATTTGTGTGCAGCAAATCTTTGTCCCCCTCCCACCACATCACATTGCACAGCTCTTCCTTGGACAAAAAGGTGAAGAGCAGGTGCCAGTGTGGACCCTTCACATGCTTCCTCTGTTGCTCATGGCTGAAGATTCCAGCACTTTGGAAGCTGAGGATCAGCTGTCAGAGAGGAAAAGCACCAACAGCCCCTATGGATTTCCTGTGAAGTCGTGAACCGTCATGCCAGAAGCCACAAACACCATGAAAGTGGAGCCTCAGCTGTGTGATGCTCTGAGAGCTTCCTGCTCTGAACTGCAGCATCTATCTCAGCTCTGCAGAGCATCCTTATCCACTTATTTATGCCTGCMTCACTGCTGCTCTCTCCCAAAAGGAAGAAGCGGCCCGACAGCRCCACAGTTTTTCGGTGTACCTGCTGTTATCCATGGCTGGGCAGCAGTAGCAGAATTGCTAAACATTTAAATTATTCAGCTTCTGTTGTTGCCTCAGCTTTAAAACGACATTGATGTTTCCTGAGATAACTGCTGGCTGGAACCTGGGAGCCTGACTGGTCCTGGTGACTGCAGGTGACAAGAGCACAGGAAGYGTTTTCCTCTCTAAGGAGAAAGGAGACACGCTGGAGTAAGGTGAACCAGTGTGGATCCATGTCCTTGTACCAGGAGGGTACTGCAAGTGCTCAGGGAGGAGCAGCTCCCCTCAGTGACTGCAGCCCTGGACTCATTCTCCAGCATCTCTTAAGTGGCTGCGTTCAAGAAGGGCCGCACTTCCTTCTCCGGGTGAAGACACATCCAGCTTCCTCAAAATGTTAAAGCCCGTTGCTACATTATTTACTCTTCTCCACAGTGATGTGTTTAAGGTTCTTTGCTTCACACACTGTACACCTCATTCCCTTAAATGAAAGAAAGAACAGCTGCCTGGCAGCAGCCAGCAAGTGCCTGGTGCTGGGCGATCACTTCTCTGGTTACACGGTGGATACCAAAACCGAGGAAGGAGCCTTGCATTCCTTCACAGCTACATCATCACGCAGCTGAAGAGTTTCTCCAAAGGTCAGAGGCAGAACTTTGTATTGTGAAAAAACAAAACTCTTTGTAGCTGAAGGAGTAGCTCTCCAGAGACCTCTGCCTTCTAAATTTCTGACAGAGCTTCTTTTCACCCCTGATTGCAGTTGCTGCTGGAATTCAGTGTTTTCATCTCAGTTGTGAACCTGGAATGCAATGGCACTGAGGCACCAGGGATGCTGAACCCCATCTCAGAAGCTGTCTCAGGATAACAGGGGGAGAAATTATTTTCCATGTAGGTACGATAAATATTGTAGCATCCCAGGAACAGCAATTAAGTGAATACTGGAACACTGGCTTGCAAAACGTCCCTAAAGCCCATTGGGGTAACCAGGGGTCATTTGATATTATTCACTGAAATCTTGGTTACTTTTTATCAATATGAGTTTGCTCTGTTTTAGACAATATTCCTATTTTGTTTTGGGTGGGGTTGTTTTTTTTTTTCCATGTAAATAATGTCCCTTTGCAGAGTCCCAGTTTAATTCTGTGATAGCTTTTGTGGGTACAACATGACACTGAGTCCACCTTCAGTTGTCTGAAGGCCTTTAAGGTAACGATCATATGCTCCGATATCACTAAGGAGAGAACACAGAATAAAATTTTAGGGAATGAGCAACCCAGACAATCTCAGTTCAGCATCTGGAAACAGCTAAATGTTAAGGAACTGCCTGAGACCCTAGTCTTTTGAAGTGTTTTCATGAAAATGGTAAGAGGTTTTGGAATTAAAAGCTATTAACTTTTAAGTGTTGTATTTGTTATTTTTAAAGCTCTCCCCGACTCTGATTTCTTAGTCAGGGTTGTGCCCATAGTGTTGGTTTCTCCAGAACTGCCAGGATGTTCCTGTTAGATATGATAGGCAAGATAACAGCGACAAACTGCTAGTAAAGCAAGTTACTCTGAGGTGTGAGTTTTCAGCACTGATATATGCAACTCATCTGTCTACAGTTAGATAGGGGCAACTTTTGGAGATGCCTCAGATGAGGTGGTAATGAGTGAATGAGACCTGTTAGAGGCACCAATGGGAAGTGTTCAGGAAATTATAATTAACAAGGGACAGCAATTAATGGAGCAAAGAGACCAGTTTTCTTAGAGGTGATGCCTCTGCCAGCTTCACAAACCACCTGGGAAAGAAATGGTTTTTAGTGTGTTACATACTCAAGGCAAAATGCTCTGTTCTCACCTGTCTTCAGGGAAGGGAGAAAGCAGGCAGATACCTGCCACCTCACAGCTCATGCTCCCAAAATCGCCGGTACTTCTAGAGCTATGGATATGTGACTGGTAGTAATATTAACCTGAACTCCATACAATTACTTCAAGATCCATGGGTCTGCTGCAGCGTGTGACCTCCCCAACATCTGGGGATACCTCAGTGACCTGAGCTCTTGGTATCTTCATGCACCTCTGAATTGTGGGTAAGTTGCTGAGGGCTGTTTGCAGGCAAAACTCCAGGTCTTAGTGGGGAAGCAGAGACTTTGTGGCTTGGCCAAGCTTGCCAGGACAATACCTATTGGTAGTATTTCTTTGTCAGAGGAGCTCTGACCTGCAAATATATTGTATTGAGGCACTTTTCTCATTCCTCACAGTGGTAGAAAGGTTCTGCTTCAGTGGTGAGGAGCTGGGGTGATTCCGTCTTACCACATCTGCCACAGCACCATGTAGTCACCATTCCAGACCCCAAAGTCACAACAGCTCTTTTCTACCTTGCACACAGTCCCAGGGCTTCCTTCCCTGCACCCTGCTGCAGCTGTGGGTATGGGGAGTCCTGGGCCAGAGGCAATGAGCCCCTTGGCCCTCCCAGCATTGTACAGGGCTTCCCTCTGCCCTCTCCATTCTTGTGGAGGCGATGAGGCATCACTGGGTAGCCAGGAACCTCTAGGATTGAGCCAGTCTGAGACTGCTTGTCCTTTGCAGCCAAAGGGTTTGCTGCCCCAGGGATTGGCCCATGCTCGAGTTTGCCTGTTCTGGGTTTGTGAAAGTCACCAGTGCCAGAGGTTGCACAAAGCCRAGTTAAACCCAATCTCAAAAAAACGGGAAGGGTGAGGGGGGCAATTTCGTGGGCATCGTTACACTGCTTCTCCCTGAGGTTTGCTAGGAGGTAAGCCCAGATGGATTGTAGGGCACAGGTTAGGGCTTTATGTCCTGGTGGATGTAGGATCTGGAGGAAGTTTGCTTTATGATGAGGGAGCAACTTTGAATCGGTTCATGAGATCTGGCTAGTAATGGCCTGCGTTGGAGTGTGGACTTGTGTTTGTATTCATGACATGCAGCTATGGGGCTGGAGGGAGTGGAACCAAGGATCTGAGGCATTTATAGACATTGACTCTGAAGGTTAAGAGCAGCAGCACTTTTTAGACCAAATGTAGTGTGCCAGCAGTTGCAGAGCCCATCCTTTTGGTAGCAAACATTTGAGCTCTACCTGAATGGAAGGTGGAGTCTATTTGATCTCAAAAATCAGAGGGAATCCAGACTTCCAAGGAAGTGCTGAATGACACTGGACAAAGGAAAGGTGTTTTTCCTAGACTGAGGTAAGCACTCTGCTTTACCCTAATGCTGAACTTGGCCTTTGCTCAGTATAAAAATCTCAATTTCTGTGTGATGCAAAGCATTTTGCCATCCTAATGTGCTCTGTTGATCTACTTTTCCAGCCTCCAGTTCATATAAGCTTTTCTGGTGGTGGGCTGGGCTGTTTTGTAGGAATTCCCTAGAGAGATATGGCTGGCAGAACATTTGTTTGCTTCTCTCTGAAGCTGCAAATGTCAGAAGCTGTATTTATCTGTATAATGCCCAGGCTCTTTCCAGGTGTGATCACCTCATGGCTGTGCATTCACTGGTCTGGCCCCAGTACCTGGCTGATAGCACCTTGGCCTTCTTGACCCTGTAACTGGTGAAAAGGACCACGTGAATGGTAGCTGGAAATGGAAACTAAACCGTGTGGATCCCCTGCAGCACCCCAAGTGCTTTGCCAGGCTGGCCCCGCTTCAGCATCTGGAGCCAAGATGGGGTAGGCAAAGCCCTAGCAAGGGAGATCACTCCTGCCAGCCAGTCAAGCATTGCTCTGCAGGGTCACCCTGAGCTGGAGCACAAGGAAAGGGTGGGATGGGAGCGGTCTCCAGGAGCTCTGTTCCTTTGGACAATTGGTGTGACTCCCTTGCGTGTCTTTCAGAGAGGGCATGCACCAACCACTGTGGACCCCTTGCCTTCTTGCTGCAAGCAAGGATCTCCTGAAGGGATGCTGGAGCAGGAGTCTGCTGTGCAGGTAGAAGTGGGGAAGGGGCGCGTTCATTGTACTGCAGTGGGCTCTAGGCCCTACAAAGAGCCTGGAGCTGCTGTCACTAGACCTCATTTGCCACATCAGTTCCATCTCGGTGTCCTCCATTTGGGACTGTGCCCAGCCAAGTTCTGCAGGGACCTGTGAACAACCTGAGGTCTTCTGCTCACTGTCTCAGGCCCAGCCTGCGTTGTGTGGCATAGACCAAGAGACAGTGTGGTTTTGGCCACAGAGCTGTGTCATTTTGCTTTATATTGCTGAAGTTTCATCTTCCCTTGTACTGTTTGAAGAGCAGGGTTCATGCACTTGGGTTCCTCCCTGTTAACAGCTCACAGATGTGTTTATGAAGTGTGGCTCAGGCGTGACATTCACTAAACACTGTGCTCAGCCTGGCAGCTCTCCCCAAGCCCTTGACGTGGGACAACCCGTAATCTCCAGACTCCAGGCAGGAACCTCCTTGTTGTGCTGGCTTGCAGTCAGGTGTGTGAGTGGTGATAGGGAGCAGTCCTGCTGCTGATAAACCTCTTCCAGCCTGCTCATGCTTGGTTTCACAGCAGCATTCAGCGTAAGTGGGTTGATCAGAGCTGCAGACCCTGGCTGTCCAGGGTGAGCTGACCTTCTCCTGCAGTGATGACATGCCTACATTACCTGAGGGTGAGTACTTGGGCATGGTCAAGGGCTCTCTGGGGAGCAAAAGGGAGAGGAATCAGGTCAGCTGGTTTCYACAAGGGAGTTTAGTATATTCTGGCTGGTAATATGAACTTCAGTCCAAAGAAAATGGCTCTTCTCCCCAAACAGTTGCAGCTAAATGAACCTCAGTCTGGCAGGAAGGGTTTGCTGCCCTTCTTAGGTAATTGGTAACTTAGCTAAGGTCATCCTTGGAGCCAGTGACGGTGCCTGGCATTGAAGCCAGGTCCCCTGCTGCTCTATTTGTCTTGTCCTTCTCACCACTGCTTTGCTGGGAGAAGGGAGGTGCCCCCAGGTGTTGGTTTTTTGCACTATTGTGATGGTAAATGCTGATTTCTCTGTTAGCACCTTTCTTATTTTAGCCCTCTGGAGCCCTGGGACAGATGCACAGGATGATGTTTCTCTCTCAGCACAGTGCTGTGCTAGCTCTGCTGTGGAGCAGGTGGCTGTGCTGCAACGGCTTTGCTCTCGTGTCCTCACCGGTCATCTGCTGGCAGAGATATATTACCAGRCCTGTGCTTCAGGTGCTTTTCTGTCAATGCTTTCTTCCCTGCATGGCTTCCGGAGGCTGCACCCCGAGCACTGGCCAGGCAAGCCTGGCTTAAGGTTAAAGGCAGCAAGTCTATGGCAGCCACAGCACGAGGACTGTACTGTGATACCTCCCAGCGTGCAGATCCCAGCAGAAAGCACCCTTTGGAGTGCTTTTGTTCATGCAGGCAGGCATGAACAGTCCTGCTGGAGCAGAGGTAGGAAATGCATCAGAACAGACTGCAGAAATCAGGAGCAGTTTTTAAGCATCATTAGCAAGGAGAAGGAAGCTTCTCTACAGAGCATCAGGGCAGACCCTAACGGTGTGGTCTGGACTCCAGCACCTCACCTGAGCATGAGGGCGCTGACAGAGTTGAGGCTGGTCCAAAAGCTATGTCTTAGGCCCAGGCTGATATTAGGCAGGCTCAGAGCAGGTCTCTGATCCCCCCCTTGCACTGGCAGCCTGCTTCTCAGCCCTCTAGGCTTCCCAGTGTTCATTGCACAGACCTGCCTGAGCCATGTCATGGTCCAAAAAAGGTCGTGCATTTGGAAAATAGGAGATAGAAAGCAGTTGCTGGGCTGCTGCATCTCTCTCAGCCGCTGTAAATGTTATGTTGTTAGTAGAGATGTAGTGCCTGAGCAAAAAGCTCTCATGTATTGTCTTCAGTCACAGTCTATATATTTTTTGATGAGGCAAAAATAGCTTTTCTTTTTCAGGATATGCAGAGAGCAGAGGCTCCTGCTAACATCAAAGGATAGTGACAGCTTTCCCCTGGGTGTGCATGGCCTCAGCTGACAGGAGCAGGAGCTGTGTTAATTCTTGCCTTGCTTTGACTCTGTGTGAAAGGAAAGATGTTCTGGTCTCATTTTCCTGTTCAGGTCTCTTGACCAGCTTATTTCACTCTCCACTCTCCACTGCTGCTGGATCCAGCACTGTACTTCAAAGGAAAAGTGATAGTTTGCAAATGACAGAACAAGATCTTGAACATGTTACTTAGAAAATCCATTAGCAGCAGGCAGGAGCTGCAGGCTTTCATAGAGCTGTGGGCTGTAGCCCACCAGGGGATCCTTATCAGCAAGATCAGTCTGCTGTGTAGAGGCAGCCCCTTGCCACCATGCTCTGTGCAGATTAAGCTGTTTCTGATATCTGCCTTCCTCACAGTTCTGAACCTGTTCCAGCTGGAGCAGAACGCAAAGGGCACCCATGAACGGGGAAGGGAGGAGCCAAATGGCAACACAGATGTCGTCTGTATCTGCAAATGCTCAGCAGGGACCGAGTTAACCTTGACCTTGACTTGTACAACCAGTGACAGCCTAGAACTACCTCTTCTGTTAAGGGTGCACAGAAATGGGCTGTCGAAAAGCTCATTATTCATGATTATGTAATGGTAGAGGATTGTGCATGGTGAAGAGGCCAGTCTGATGCTGGCCTCAGAGAGCTTGCCCTCTCTTCAGCTGTAAAAATGCTCATTGACAGGTTGCTTCCCTTCTTACAAACCTGCCAGGGGCCTTCCTTCCCTTCTTTTTCTGCTTTGGGATTTCTCCTTTGCCAGCTGTGCTGACTGTTATTCCAGCTCTATCCCTTGTATGGGAATGTGAGCAGGTCTTTCACTTCCTGCATGCTCTGCTTCATCTGCTGTGAGATGGTTCAGCTCCCCTTGCATCCTGCCCTGGGGATCTCCCTTGGGAGGATCAGCCATCAGCCTCTGTGGTTTGTACTTTGGGGCTCTGGTGAAATCTCCAGTAAGCAGAAAGGAGCATGGGCAAAGGGTTTCCTCAGGCTGGTGCATAAAATGAGAACAAACTCGCTTGGCAGATATCTTCCAGACGTGACTTCTTGTGCCTTGACTCTTACCAGTCCTATTAAGATCTGCAGACCTGTCCTAGATCATGTGGGCAGAGGTGAGAATGATGGGAGAATAGAACTTGGGCATATGGATTTATCTGTCTTGAATCATGTGGATTGAGATRAGGATGATGAAAGGATAGAATTTAAGCATTTAGATTTATCCTTTCATCAGATGAATTTTCCCAATGCTTTTGCTTTTCTCCTTCTTCTGGGTTTGCGGCATCTGCCTGTTCACGGTGTTCTGCTGGCTGGCTGCTGGAGGCTTTGCTACTGTGGCCTTTCTGGAGATGCTGTACCCTGCTGAATGCTGCCTTCTGCTCAGAAGGCAGAAACCTGCCAGTAGGTTTTGTTTCTGCTGCAGGCCCCATTGAGAGCACCCAGGTTTTTTTTTTAATACAGATAGAAGAAAAAGTTCCTGTAAGACAGACAGTGTGGTTTCTGTTTCTGAGCATTGTGAGTTGAATCTCCTGATCTTCCCTGATTATCCTATGGGCACCCTAGGCGTTACCTTTAACTGCTCTTAATCTTAGCATCTCTTGTAGTGTGTTTTGAGGACTGACAAATTCTTCTCATATGATGAGAAAGGATTGAGGCTATCACCTGCAGACCTGCACACTTGATACTGCAAGGTAGAGCGGTCCAAACGAGCACTGGCTCGAGAGAAATTCCTAGGTTGGGCAGCTGCTTAAAAGCAAACTACTTCACTGATGTGAGGTTTTGGTACCTGTGCTGGAAATAATGCCTCAAAGGTGAGGGTCATGCTCACTGTTGGACACAAGCCCACATAAGCAAAGGAATGTCCAAGCAAATGCCAAGGGCTGTTGCCCTTGGCAAGGGTTCATCACACATCCCCAGCTGGCAGCACTGACTTTAGGTTCCAGGACAGTGGTACTAGTAGTTGGAAATAACTGTATGACCTCTGAGATGTGGGTTGGACCTTTCCACAGCATCTAGACAGGATGCCCATAGCAGTACATGGCTTGGTGCCAGGAGTGGAGTTTGCATCTCACTGCCAGTGCTGGAGTTCTTTGGTGGTTGAGGTGACTGTGCTGCACACGCCCCGGGTGTTTCTTTGCTGGACCTTCTCTGTCTGCTGCTCATGAGCTGCTCCAAGCTCTCTGTCAGCTTGGTTGAAAAGACAAGTGGGCAGACAGGATAAAGAGGGCAATGCAGCAGGATGCATGTGTGCCAGGCTGGAATAGTGTGGTGATTTGCTTCTTGCCTATCTTTGTGTCCCAGAAAACACTGTGAGATCAGGACAGGTCCCKGAACTCATTTACACTTGGGAATCATCTACTTACAGCATTTATCAGCTCATCCAGAGTGGGCTCCGGCCAAGTGTGGGCACCTTTTACAGGAGGAGGCAATGCTAAGACCCTCCCTTTTGTTATCAGTGGTAAGCAGCAGGAGCAGGAGGGAGCTCCTCCTTGGGTGGGAATGAGAGCAGGCACTGCCAGAAGAGATTAGAGCAGGACACTGACCACAGCCAGGGATAGAGCAGCTTGTGAATCTCTAACTGCAGCCTTTGAAATCCAGCCTGAGCCTCTGGTTTGACTTCCCCTTTGCTTATTACCTTGGCCACGGCTCCAATTCAATGGTGATTCCAGGTGCTTCCAGGCTTCTCATGTTGGGGTGAAGGGGCTAGTGGCATTAATGCTGTGAGAGCAGGAGGACACCTGGGAATAGCAACAGAAGAAGCCTCTTCTCAGGGCCCGGAGAGTGTGGCATGAGAAAAAATTGACTCTGAAACCAGGACAGAGGGAAAGAGAAAAATTTAGAATGTCAGCAGACAAGGGGAGATTTTTCCTGAAGGAAAAGAAAGCAAAGGAGAGTAGAAGCACCATCCCATGTGCTGCACTGTGTTTTTGACTTCAGAAGGGCTTGGAGCACTTAGCAAAGTGCAGATTTGAGGCTTCTTTTCTTTGGGAATTGCTGGCAGCAGCCTCCTGGCACTTCACAGTTTGGATGTCCACAACTGTAGAGCATGATGCCTGCGTATAGGATTTAGCAGCCACATAAGAGTGTAAGAGGTGTATAATAGCAAGTGAGGCAATTTATTTGCTGCCCTGGAAATTTTTTAGGAGGGCGAAGGAGAATGGAAAGAAACTCTGCAAATTCCAAATAAAGGAAAATCAGCAGAGGCAGTTTCTGCATCTAGAAGCAGTTGCTGTCTGTTGTGGGGCACACAGATAATGAGTGAATGTGTGCAGGCATGAGGCACATGTTAGTGGGTGGTTGTAACTGTGCAGTGCATGTGTCTGTGTCTGGGTGAGCTGGGCTGGTGCTCACTAGGGTATGTGTGTGCATCTTCTCGATGTGCACACCTGCTCGTGTTCATGGAGTCTGCATTTCTCGCTGTTAGTGGTCCCTTTTGCTGAAATTCGGGAGATGGCAGTCACCCAGCCCGTGCTTCCATTTCCTAGGGAGCAAATTGTCCTGAGCAATAGGCAGGCAGTCCAATTGTGCAGCCTAACATCAGAAGGACAATATGACTGTGGATCAGCTTTTRCCCTTTGAGCCGAGCTATTCCATCTTCTGTGGTGGAATATTTGGTCTGACTGCAGGTGTCTGATGCCCTGCATCTCTCTGTGCAGCTCAGGAAGGTGCATGCTGAGCATGGGGCGCAAAAGGGCAGCGCCTCTGGCACACTCCAGCCTTGGCACGTTTTCTAAGGCCTGGGCCTTAGCATCCAGAGGGTCAGGAGGGAATCCCAACCCCGCTCCTCTGTGGAATTCTCTGGGACTTGCCAGACTCCTTGGCATGTCTGTGGGGCTGCTTTTCCTCTGCTGTTCCTGAGGTGGTACCTGCAGCTCTGAACCCCCCCTACACTTGGCAGCAGTCATTTGCTTTCTGGAGATGGCTTGGTATTAAATAGCCTGCCTGACACAATAATGGAGAGAAAATGAACAAATTCCATTAGCAGCTGGCGATCCCTGCCGGGTCTGCATTGGAGAGAGGACGGAGCCTGTATTTTTAGATAGAATGCAATGTAACTTACTGGCTCTCTCAAAGCTGGGGAGTAGATAACCAAGGAGGGAGAGAGGGGACACCAGGCTCAGGTTTCAGCTGAAGTGCTGGACTATGGCAGCACGAAAGGGCAGGTCCGGTCCAGACGTGGCTGTGAGTATACAACACACTTCTTCTTCATGCCCACAGAGACCTCTGCTTTGCTTTTCTGCTTGCTTTCTGCCTGTAGTCTCTGCTGCTGGATGTGCTGGGGCTTTGGGAGCTCCTTTGCTGCAGGACCATGTCAAGTTTTACCATTTTAATCTTCAGAGTTCCATGTGTGTGCCATGCGTGACAGAGTCTGGCTGAGCTGTGCTTTGATTTTCCAAGGGTTTTCTGCTTTGTCATCGGTTCTGACCTGAGAAGCAGAGGCTTCTAGCAGTGTCTGGCGTTGGAAAAGCTCTTTGCATTCAGCCCATTGCTTGAAGCTGTCAATGTTTCCTCACTGGACCACAGACAGCACGCAGAGCTCAGAGCGTGAATGTGCACTTCTAAGCACAAGGCTGGTGTTGCATTCTGCCTCTTGCAGTCGATCCTTCTGTATGAGCAGMGCACTGAGGCACGGTGTTGTGTCTCTTCTGGGTTCACAGCTTCCCAAAGCCACAGCTCTGCAGTGAATGTGGGGGCTGKTCCCTGCTAGATGGGGCTCTCCTGTGAGGTGGGAGCAGGCAGAGCCAGCTGGCACAGGAGGTCATGCCATCAGCACGTGTTCCCCCTGCACGCGGAGCCTGCGCACCGGGACGGGTCACCACCTGTCCTGTTGGCCTGGGGGCTGCCCTAGAGGGGCCATGGCACCCTGCCACTGTGCTGGTAGCCTGGTCTGAGCTCTGGGCCTGGCCTASCAGGGCCAGGACACCCCGTCTGTGGGCCTTACCTCTGCGGGGGGAACAGGATCCTGATGGGCCCAGGACATGGCAGGGTTTCACTGTCATAGGAGGGTCAGGCAGAAAGGATGAGCTGGGGGAGACAGATGGAGGAGACCAGAAGGCATCTGAGTTATGCTGCTCCAAAGTCCCAACTCAAATGTCTGAGACCGCAAAGAGAAGTGAAGAGAGGAGCCCTGAACCTGTGTGGTGCATCATCCTCCATAGTATGCCTCCCGTGCGTTTGTCTCTGGCTGTGTTGCTTCCAGCTCCTGTCCAGGAGCTTCCTAATCCTGGACGCTCCTCTGCAACCAGGCCGTGGGCCATACAGGATGGGCTGGAGTGGCAGAAGAGAGGCTCTCCTAGCCCGGGAGGTTCTTTGGTCAGCTCCAATATGAGTGGTACAAGAGGGGCTCTGATTTTCCCTTGGAGCTGAGGACAGAGGAGTGTGTCCCTCAGCCCTGCCGTGGATGTCTCGTGGCTCTTGGCTGCAGAGAACCCTTTGGGCTGGCCTGAGCAGGCAGGTGCAAGCTCACAGTTACCAGTCCCAATTCSCAGACTCACAGACCACTGCATTTCCACCCTGTTCTCCAGCTTCCAGTGAGCCATGCCATTGTCTTCATTTGCTGCCTCACACTGCTAAGTAGTGTTGCTCGAAGTATTGCTATGCCTTGCCTGGGCTGGCTGTGGTGTAGCAGGTCAGGGAGATGCTGTCCAAAATGAGAGTTGTGGCTTTCACAGCTGGGAGGTGCTCGGCTGGTCCTGTTGTCCCTGGTGCCAGGACCTGAGCTCACTGCTGTGGCTACACAGTGGCTTCTGGAGGAGGGTGAGGGTGGCCTCACTACAGCTCCATCGTCGTAGTCCTTCAGCCCAGACTCACAGTGATTTCCCAGGCCAAGAGAGGCTGTTGTGGTAGCAGGAGCTCCCTCTCTACTGTCCCTGTAGTGTGACAGGACAAGCTGGATGCTCTTTACTTAAGTCCAGGTCCCAACCCTTCTTCTTCCTGTTTGATTTGGGGTGCGTCAGTCTGTCCCAGCAGTTCCCAATGTGACCTGCCTATCCTTTGCCTTTTCTGCCTGCTCTCTGCAGCTTTGTTCTCTGCAGCTGATTGAAGAGCTGACCCAGTGCTGGTGGTGGGGGAGAACAAGGAGACTCTGAGTTTCATGCTTTTTCTTTTTGTCCCCAAGGCCGATGCTGCAACCAGTTTCTTGAGAGCTGCAAGATCTGGGAATCTGGACAAAGCCTTGGATCACCTCAGGAATGGGGTAGATATTAACACGTGCAACCAGGTATGTGAAACACACAGGGCTTCTGGTACTATCTGTAGTTCRTGTGAAAATGTGGCTGACCAGAGGGCAGACCTGGAACAGTTGTCTTTGGGGCTAGGAGGGCAATAATAGCTATAAAGATCTGGGGAGCCTGGATGTCCTGGTTGGAATATAGCAAAGGACATTAACAGGTAAGCAGAGAGGGCTCCTTTAAAGAAACAAGCAACCGGGACAATAGGAAGGGGCTCAGCTCTTCTCAGAGGGTCGAGCAGATAGCTGTGAAGAGCAGCACAGTGGTAGAACATCAGAGGAGCGGCTCTTGGAGGTTATTCCCCTTACCTGCATTGCTGCAGTGCTGAGACTTTTGGATTCCCAGAAGTTTCAGTTTATCACAAGCGGTGAATGTTTGCAAAATGCCAGTTGTCGTGTTAGGTGGGAGGAGCCCTCCTCATCAGAACAGAAACAAGTTTGTACAGGAACAAAGAGCTGTGGGCACTGAGGAATTGTTTGCACATCATCATCAGAACATTTTGTATCTCTGTAGCTGTCAGATGCAAGTGGCTGAGCCTGAAATGGGGCAGGTGCTGTAGGGACAGACTCAGGGGGCTTAGGCTGAGCAGGGGGAGCAGACAGGCTGTGCTGTCACTGCTTTCTGGAGCAGAGGTGTTGCTGAGAGGGCTGACTCAGCAGACAGTACAAATGAACGTTCATCTGTTTCACTAGCAAGTCCCCACACCAAGTGAAGTTCAGACCTACTGATTTGTGCACTGCGGCAGCCAGTGCAGTTACTGGAGGCAGCTTCCCACGGGGCAAGCAGAGTGCACCATGGATGTTCACTCATTTCTGATAGCAAGCCTAAAAGTACAGGGAGGATTTCTGCATCCATTGGTCTTGTAATGCTCTAGTCTAGACGAACATGGGGCTCTGGAGAGCGCTCTGTGTATAATTACAACAGGGTGACCCACCCACAAGCTAAAGATGATGACTTTGAACTTCTTCCTCACCAAAAGAGATGTCTGCACTGCACAGTCCTGTCTGCACTGACCAGCTTCAGGTTCTGTTTCCAGTCAGATTTCTGGTACTAGTGAGGGGAGTTAACACTTTGATGGCAAGATGGTAGCCACAGTGGTATGACGCTCCTCTTTCAGTGATTGGTTCTTGCCATTTCCCTGAGGTTAGATGGCACTTTGGGGTTTCCGTCTGAGGAATATCAGACCTGTGAGAAAGGTCCAACCTCACATGTCCTGTATAGAATAAAGAGGGATATATGTGGTCAGACCTATCCCACAGGCCCTGTATTCTTACTCAAGTGCAGAGACCTTGACATGCCATCTGATCGTCATCCCACCGATTTCACCTCCTCCATTGCTTCGTCAGCGTCTTCATCGTCCACTTGTGTTTCAAATTCCACCATGGTCCCATCTCATCTGTGAGGAGCTGGAGGACTGAGGAKGAGTGCACCTTGCTGTCAGGACTCTCACCAGCAGGAAACAGCACCATGCTGGCAGATGGGTGCCCAGGAGATAGTCTTTGTTGAGGTGGCCAGTCCTGATGGGCAGTCCAGAGAAGGGCCCTGTGTTTTTCTGCAGGGCTACATTTGTCACATTGATAGCCAGTGACTGGGATTTCTGGGAATTATTTGCAGCATTTGGTGAGGAAAATACAGCACTTTTCAAATTACGCACATCCTGTGGCAGTTTTGGGTCAGATGAGCTGTCTAGCCAGAGCAAATGTGCAAAACAGCCTGTATTGTTCCGGGAGCTGAAATACCGATGGGCCACCAATGAAAACAATCTTCTCCCACTTGGGAGAAGTGAAGGACAAGGAGAAAAAGTGGCATCTGAAAATGCCTGTAGGTATTTAACCTCTTTTCCAGCAAATATCCCAGCCCTTTTGTTCACGTCTGGGAAGTGGAAGAGGGTATCAGAAATARTGGAGCAGATGCTGTCTTAGTAGCCTTGAGGATGCTGTGTGGCCAGACACCTCTCCCTCTGACAACCTGGGGGTGCTAAAGGGACACTGGCCAGTCCTCTGCTTCTAATGTTCAGGTTCCACAGGTAGTAAGAAGACAAGCTAAATTGGGACACACACAGAGATGTTCCTGAGAGGTTCCTTTAGCTCTTTGGGAGCTTCCTGGAACTGGTAGAGCTTAACAATGACACACCCAACATCTTCTCTACACTCTTTGCTGCAGCAGAACTCCAGGGAAACAAAGCCCACCATGTGCTTCAGGATGGGGTGTTGGTGGGCAGTCTGAGAGCCAGAGACAAGCCAGCTTCTGGACCAGAAGCTCACAAACTGTTGTGAATTGAATTTGGCTGCTGGTTGATAAAATCACTGTCCCAAGCAGGGCTTCTCACTGCACATCTGTCTGTGTAAATGTTAAAAGTTTGCATGTGCACTTACACAGCAGCTGTGGTGCATCCTTGCTCTGGGCTGTGCATAAAGCTCAGTTCTCTGCTTTAGGTGTGAAAAACCTGACTGTGAGGAGGGGCACACCATGGAAAGTAACTTGAAGAAAGACAGGATTTGACATCAGGGATGTGCCAGGAGCACGGAGGACTGAAGCAGTGCCTGTGCCTCGAGCACATAACACTGAGCTGTGGTACCACCCATCTGTAGGAAATTGCCTTCATGGAGGCATGGAGAAACCTCCAGCATTAGTCAGCAACTCAGCGTTCAGTTATGTRAAGTTTGCCTGGCAGCATAGAGCTGTTTGTGGCACCATGGCTGGTGAGCTGGATGCCAGTGCTGAGCTCAAGGGCAAGGCAATGGCCCCAGCAACCACCAGGCTGGACTTTCTCCAGCATGGAACAAGTGCCCTCAATCATGTCTGCACAGGAGCTCTGAGTAGGTTGCTCCCCAGAGAGCTCCATCCCCRGATGATGACTAATTCCCCTCTCCCACCTTTGCCTCCTCCAGAATGGGCTGAATGCCTTACATCTGGCCTCCAAGGAAGGCCATGTGAAAATGGTGGTGGAGCTGCTGCATAAGGAGATCGTTTTGGAGACAACGACCAAGGTAAGGACAACAAAGTTTGGTCACAGTGGTCACAGCTCCACACACTGCCATTGCTGCCAGCCCCCCTAGCAGTAGCTGAGGAATCGCACTGTTTGCTGTCAGCCCCCAAAGAGACTGTGCCAGTGGCAGTGGTGCTGGGCTAGGAGCTGGGGTCAGGCTCTGGTTTTAGCACAGCCAAGCCTGTGCTGGGCATCTCTAGGTAGGTGGGAGGTACCTCTCCCCTGTGGAAGCCATTGTGGACTTCARAGGGGAGTAACGTGAACCACAACCTGGGCTAGTGCTGTCTTACTGACGTCTCCTCCTGGCACGGGCTGCTGGCTCAGGTCAGTCCATGCTGCCCCAGGGCAGCCCCTGCAGATTCCAGTGCTGAGATGGCCTTGATGCCATTGTCACAAGCCTGGAGAGCTCTGGTAAACAGAGCTCCGCAAATAAACAGAGCTCATGCATCACCACAGCAGGTGTGGTTCTTTCTTGATGACAAGCAAGACAACGGCACAAACAAGCAGGGCTGACAAATGAGCAGCCTCCAGCATGGGTTGAAGGGCTGCAAGAACAGGAGGAGGCCTCAGTTGTCACCTCCCTGGTGCTCTCGCAGGGTTCTGGACACAGAGCAGAGTCTGGCATTCTTCCATACCACCCAAAGGCACAAGTTGGAAGAGCCTGTGTGTGCATTTTCCAGCCTGCTCGTCATCCCTTTCTGTCTGCTGGGATGCCTTGGCTACCAGGATGCACACTGCAGTTTTGCCTGAAGACTGCCAGCTCAGCTACCCCATCCTCCCTCCCCTCCTCATCTCTCAGTGCTGGAGAAGCACAGCACCTGACAGTGCATACAGCTTTTGCTGCCAGTAACTTCATGGGAGAGATGAAATCACTCTCTTCCCTGGCCAGCAAACAGGAAGGGTGGCTGGCTGGTCTACAGCAGGGATGGAATATGGACTGAAAGCTGCACGGCCTTCTAAAGGTTTTCCTGGCCAGCTGCTCTGGTTGCGTACCTGTTAGCACGTGTCAAGCCCATCTTTCCCTGGTCTGCTTCAGCCCCCTAAGCACTATCCTGTGGTGTTTTTCAGAAGGGAAACACAGCCCTGCACATTGCTGCCCTGGCTGGACAACAGGATGTGGTCCGGGAGCTGGTGAACTATGGGGCCAACGTCAATGCACAGTCGCAGGTAAGATGACTTGGTCTGAAATGGAAAAGACATCCATCATGTGTGATGGTGGTGTCCTCATGGTGGGAACTGTGCCCAGCACGGGCACTTCAGTAGCCATTTGCAGTTCCTCTCTAGTGCCGCTCAGGAGCAAGGACTGCTCTGCCAGACTCCTGAAAGGAGACAAGTGTGCAAATGGTGTGGAGGGTTGAGGCAAATGGGGAGACCAGCGTGGTCTCTGCTGAGGGAGTCCGTGTCAGCACACACAAGCATGCTGAACTCAGCCTGGGAAAACTCATGGCTGATGCCTCCCTGGCAAAGCTTGGAGATCTCCAGCAACCCCTGCAGTTACACACACTGTGCTTCCTTTGCTTTTCCTCCCTTGAGCCTGGTAGGGCTGAAAGCTCTTCAGATTTTGCCTGATGGGAGAATTGTCCCTGAAGCTAGGGATAATACTGGCAGTGAGCAGAAGGCAGTGTCTCCTGGCCTGACTCTCATCAAGCATTGCCTGTTTTTTTCTGGGTATGTGGAAGCTTGGGCTCTAGCTCTCTGTGATTGCTTTGGTGTTGTCAGGTTTGGTTGTTTGTTTTTTTGGTTTTTTTTTCGCACCCACAATGAATACTTCTGCCCCTGTACAGTGACCTGGGGGTGTGGACGTTGATGGGGTGTAGGTCTTCAAAGAACTCAAGAAATACAAGGTAGAGTTGTGCTGATGTGCATGGCCCTGTGTTTGCAGAAAGGCTTCACACCTCTCTACATGGCAGCGCAGGAGAACCACCTGGAAGTTGTGAAGTTCTTGCTGGAAAATGGAGCCAACCAGAATGTGGCCACAGAGGTGAGGTCCTTGTGGATGAACCTATGGCCCTGCTTGTGGGGGCTGTTGTGGGATGTGCTGGGTCCTGCCATGGATCCTTGATTCTTTCCCTCTCCTTGGCAGGATGGCTTCACTCCACTAGCTGTGGCTCTCCAGCAAGGACATGAGAATGTGGTTGCTCACCTTATCAACTATGGGACGAAGGGTAAGGTCCGTCTGCCTGCCCTGCACATTGCAGCCCGCAATGATGACACTCGAACGGCTGCGGTGCTGCTGCAGAATGACCCCAATGCTGACGTACTGTCCAAGGTGCGTGGTATTCCCATGCTGTCTCTGGGAGCTTCCCCAAATTCCCAGGGAGAACAGCAGCTTGGTATGCTGTATTCATCCATAGTTTCAGCAGGGAGCATGTATCTGGCTGGGCTGATCCCTCCTTCTTTTCCCTAGACTGGATTCACCCCCTTGCACATTGCAGCCCACTACGAGAATCTTAGTGTGGCCCAGTTACTGCTGAACCGTGGAGCCAGTGTCAACTTCACACCCCAGGTGAGTGCAGAGTGGGAAGCTACTGGGGCTTACCAGAGGAGGATGCTGTGCCTCATATCCAGCAGCAGCTGCCAGAGTATGCTGGTGAGGTGGGACCATGCAGAAAGCAGCACAGAGGCACGGGGAGTTGCAATTAATAACCAGCACAGGCCTTTTCTGCAATGTCTCCTTTCTGTTAGAGGTAGCCATGCACTCCTGAAAGCTCTTGAGGACCTTGTGTCCAGGCTGAGGGAAAGCTGTTGCTGCTGCTGCAGGGCAGACTTCACAGAACCTGCAGTTGGGATGCCTCTTCCAGACCCATGGACGCAGTCCAGTCCATCAGCTCTGTGTAGCTTCTGTCTGCAGCCTTTAGCTGCACAGGCCTCTCCTTCGGGTTCAACAAGCTGTTCCCCTGTGCTGTCCCTAGGCAGAAATGTAGCTCTTCCTGCCCTCTCTCCTTTGTTTGTGCCTTGCCTCCTTGAAATAGTAGGGGCTACTCCTTGTGACAGGCTGTCGTTCCTCCTGACAGAATGGGATCACTCCCCTGCACATCGCTTCCCGCCGAGGCAACATCATCATGGTGCGGCTGCTGCTGGACCGCGGGGCCCAGATAGAGACAAGGACCAAGGTGAGAGCACATCTGTGCACAGCCCTCTGCCTCCCTGAGTTCTTGTGCCCAGTGCTTACCCTGCAAAAATCTTTCTGGGAATGTCAGGGAGGGTCAATGGTGCACTAAGGGGATGCACCAGGTTTTTTTTCTGGAACATGTAGAGGTAAAAGGAGACTGCATGGGTGCAAAGGTGTGCCTTAGGCCTGAGGCCAGGCTCAGTTTGCCTTATTTTGCAAAGAAGTCGTAAGTCCCTGTTAGTCCTCTACCTGAGGGAACCCTGCCCTTCCATGCCATACTGAGCCCTGTCCCCTTCTTTTTCAGGATGAGCTGACCCCTCTCCACTGTGCAGCACGCAATGGACATGTGAGAATTGCAGAGATCCTCCTGGACCATGGGGCTCCCATTCAAGCCAAAACCAAGGTACCCAGGTGACTCAGTGGGGCTGGGATTGGTGCCAGGTCCCAGAGCTGCACAGTGGGGCAACAAGCTGTGCACAGTTGCTGGATGGCACCCATGGCTGGCTTGAGGCTTTTTTGGGCCTGATGAGGGGTAAGAAACTCCTGCCCTACTTGGCCATAGCTGGAGTCCTTTGCCTGAGGGCTTCATCCTTCAGAGGGACCAGTTCTGAGAAGGGGACTCAGTCTGCTGAGTCTACTCAGTCTGGTACAGTCTGCCCCGTGGCAGCAGCGCTTCAGGCCCTTCCCTCCATTTGATGTTGCTCCTTTGTAAGTCTCAGGGAGGGATTTTGGGGCTCCTCTCTGGAAGCAGCCTGGGGAACAAGGTGTCCCTAGAGTAGTGTCTGGGGGTGCAAGGCAGGGGCTGGGTAGGATGCCTGAAGCTGCTCCCGGCCCAGCCCTGAGGCCCTGCTCCATGCCTGCAGAACGGCTTGTCACCAATCCACATGGCAGCCCAGGGTGACCACCTGGACTGCGTCCGCCTGCTCCTGCAGTACAGCGCTGAGATTGATGACATCACCCTGGACCACCTCACCCCGCTGCACGTGGCCGCACACTGTGGACACCACCGGGTGGCCAAGCTGCTGGTGGAGAAGGGAGCCAAGCCCAACTCCCGAGCCCTGGTGAGTGAGGAGGACTGGGTGGGCTGGACCAGGGGAGAGGGGGTGTTCCTGCAAATGACTGTCCATCTGTCTGCAGAATGGCTTCACGCCCCTCCACATCGCCTGCAAGAAAAACCACATCCGTGTGATGGAGCTGCTGCTGAAGACAGGGGCCTCCATTGATGCTGTCACAGAGGTAGGTGGGCTGAGCCCATCCTCAGCTCTCTTGCTGCTGCCTGTACAGAGTGGGCAATGTGGCGAGATGTCATGTCCCTGTTGCCTCTGCCAATCCCCAGGAGCCTTTCTTGATTCTCTTTGCAGCTCAGACCTATTTAGCTTGGCAGCATCTCCCCAAACAACAGGAGGATGGGGTGGGGGGGGAGACAGCAGCTCCCTGTGTTTTCCCCACACTCACCTGCCAGGCTCCTGAAGCAGGCTGGGGCCTCAGATTTTGCCTCTGCTGAGACGTGCCCTGGGGAGGAGGAGAAGACAGTAAAAGATATTGGCAAGGCCATTAAGTCCCATCTTGGTTTCTGGCCCCTTTCTCTTCACAGTCTGGCCTGACCCCTCTGCATGTGGCTGCCTTCATGGGGCACCTGCCCATCGTCAAGACTCTGCTGCAGCGTGGAGCCTCTCCTAATGTGTCCAATGTGGTGAGTTACACCCTGGCTGGGGCTTTGGGAGCTGAGCTTATTTGGGTTCATCAGGATGTGAGCATTGTCCAGGTCCTGCACCCTCTGTTCACCTGAGCAGTCCTCGGTGTCCTCTGCTTTGTTCTGTCAGGAGGAACCAGCAGGGGCTAGACAAGGTTGCAGACATTGCTCTCTTCTGCTCAGAGCAGAGGAATGACTACAGGAAGGCTTTTTTCTCCTTTGGCCTTACCACTTTATCCTGTCTCTGGTGCAGAAAGTGGAGACACCCCTACATATGGCAGCGAGAGCTGGGCACACAGATGTGGCAAAGTACTTGCTGCAGAACAAAGCCAAAGCCAATGCCAAGGCCAAGGTAAGTACAGAGAATCTGTGTGATAATCAGCTCTGGGAACAGCTGGGGCTGGTTTCTTCACTCTCACATGCTCAGAGCACAGCCTACCAGGGGCTGTGCCACAGTGGGAGCAGGGCTGGGATCCCTTTGGCATGGCAAGAAGGGACTGCTCCAGGTCTGCCCAAACAGCTTCTTTGCCACTGTCACAGGACGACCAGACTCCTCTGCACTGTGCTGCACGCATTGGCCACACCGGCATGGTCAAACTCCTGCTGGAGAACAACGCCGACCCCAACCTGGCCACCACAGCAGGGCACACGCCCCTGCACATCACTGCCAGAGAGGGGCACATGGACACAGCCCTGGCCCTGCTGGAGAAGGGAGCCTCACAGACCTGCATGACCAAGGTAGGCTGCTGAGTCCACTGCGGCAGAAGGCATCACCCAGCTGGTCCAAGGCTGGGCAGACTGATGGCACAGTATCCCTGTCACAGGAGGGGCAGCCTCCTCCTGTGTTGCAGCAGGTGCCAGCACTCTCTTCATCTCTGCCATCCTGTGATGGTCTGCCTTTTTCCTCAGAAAGGATTTACCCCTCTCCACGTTGCGGCCAAGTATGGGAAGGTGGATGTGGCAGAGTTGCTGTTGGCGCATGATGCTCACCCCAATGCAGCAGGGAAGGTGAGTGCTGCTTCTGTGGGAGGGTGGTCTAATATGGTGAGAGGATCTGTCTCAGCTGTCTGTGCTCTCTCGCCCTGTGCAGAATGGCCTGACCCCACTGCATGTGGCTGTGCACCACAACAACCTGGAGATTGTCAAACTGCTGCTTCCCAAGGGGAGCTCCCCACATAATTCAGCCTGGGTAAGTCWGGGCTGCGTGTCCGTGGAGCTGTGAGGAGGTGTTCTGTGTCCAGTGCCTGCCAGTCTGGGGCCAGCACTGCCCCTCAATCCTGGCACTCAGGGAGTGTACAAGAGGCTGATCTCCCCCAGCCTCTCTCCATGTGTGCTGCTCATGCCTGCCACACATGTGGGGCAGGCGGTGCTCCAGGCAGTGGTCCCGTTCCAGCAGATCGGCTGTGTCAGGGATGGTCCCTGCTAGCAGCACGGTGGTTTCTGCGTGGGGAACGTGTTTCCATGGCAAGTCCTGCAGAGCAGCGCTGCAGTCTGGCAGTTTAGGAAACCACATGCAAATGTTTGCACGCAGCTATGAAGCAGTGAGTCACAAAACCCACGAGCTTGTGAGAGTCGCCCGCCTCTGCCTGAGCATGGGGAGCATCTCCCCATAGAGCAGACCAGCAGGCGCCTTGCTTTCCATGTTGTTTGCAGAAGCTGCATCCCCAAAACAGCCAAGTGGCTGCTGATGGCAGCCCTCCCCATCTGGCACTCTCCTCTCCCCTGTGCAGGCTGCCGGCAGACACGCTGGGCAGGCCCTGGCAGCAGCCGGTACCCTGTGGGTCTGCGTCACCGACAGCCTGCACGTCAGCCTGGGCAGCGGGTGTCTGCCAGCTGCTCTGCTCCTGCAGGGTGGCAGCAGAGGCAGGACTCTTGGCTCTGCAGTCTCTGCCTGAATACTAATGCTGCGTTTTGGGAGTTTAGCTCCGTACCTCAGCCAGGCACATTCCAGGAGYGTCTGCCCCCAGCCTCTTGCAGCTGCCAGGGGCTGCATACAGCTGCAGAAATGCATGTGTGGAAAGCTCCAGGGCAGCCCATACCAGCTGGACCTGAAGCTGGTGGTCTTTGAAACCCCTGTGCTGACTTGGCTAGAAGAGTAGGGTTTGGCCAAAGTGTCAGGGATGGTTGCTATCAGGGAGATGGTGTGGGGGGCATCCCTGAGCTCCAGAGGCAACTAGGAAGGGCAGACCTGGCCTGCAAGGCAGGGTGGCAGCTCCTGTCCCTTCTGGTCTGCTTGGCAGGGCTGAACACTGCAATGAGCCTCTCTCCCTGCAGAATGGGTACACGCCCCTGCACATCGCTGCCAAGCAGAACCAGATGGAGGTGGCCAGCAGCCTGCTGCAGTACGGGGCTTCTGCAAACGCTGAGTCTGTGCAGGGAGTCACTCCCCTGCACCTGGCTTCCCAGGAGGGGCATGCAGATATGGTGGCACTGCTTTTCTCCAAACAAGCCAATGGCAACCTAGGCAACAAGGTAAGTTGTCCCAGCACATCCTGTCAGGCTGGAGGCAGACGAGCCAGCGGAGAACAGTGGTCTGGATGGGGGTCCAGGCCCCTATGCCTCCCTGTGCTTGGGCCAACAGCACGGTGTCAGTCAGTTTGCCAGGTCTGGTGGAGCTGCAGTGATGGTTGTGCTACTGTGCTGAGACCTCCTCTCTTTGCAGAGTGGCCTGACTCCTCTCCATCTTGTGGCCCAAGAGGGGCATGTGCTGGTTGCTGATGTTCTAGTGAAACATGGAGTCACAGTGGATGCAATGACCAGGGTAAAGTAGTGCACTGACCATGGCTGTGGTGAAACACATGGGGTAACTACCTCTAGGCCTGCTCTGGGAGGAGCATTTCTTTTCCTTGTACAAGTTACTCCCTTCTCGCAAGCATCCTTACCATTTTGCCTGTGTCTTGGGGACTCTTCCTGCTCTTCTCCCCACCTCCCTGCAGGGGTGATTCTTGCCTGCTCCCATAACTCAGCTCTGTACCTGCAGGTACAGCATAGTTTCAAGTGAGCCCTCTGCCCTGGTCTTGGGCTTTTGGGAAGCACCCACTTGTGTTCTTCATCCTTCATGCATAGGGCTTGCCTGTGGGATGAGCTAGAAGGACAGTAAGCACTGCTGAGGACAGACTGAGACCTGATCTTTTCTTTCAGATGGGCTATACCCCACTGCATGTGGCCAGCCATTATGGGAATATCAAGCTGGTGAAGTTTTTGCTGCAGCACCAAGCTGATGTCAATGCCAAGACTAAGGTACAGAGATGTCCTGTGCTCCAAGGACCCTTCTGCCATGGGCAACAAYATGCAGGTTGATGGGGAAGGGGAGCTGTCCTCATGCTCCAGGCATGAAGAACAGTATGTGAGACCTGGGGCCACTTCTGGGGCAGCATGTTCCCAGAACTGATGGCAGCATCCTCTGTGCTCTCTGCAGCTGGGCTACACACCTCTGCACCAAGCAGCACAGCAGGGCCACACGGACGTGGTGACACTGCTGCTGAAGCACGGTGCATCTCCCAACGAGATCAGCACAGTGAGTACAAYGCTTGCCCACACCTCCTCACCTTGTGACAAGCTCAGGCAGCTGCCTGGGCTGCCCTGTGGCTGCTGCTGAGCCAGTCTTTCCTCTGTACACAGAATGGCACCACTCCCCTGGCCATCGCCAAGCGGCTTGGCTACATTTCTGTCACAGACGTCCTCAAGATTGTCACAGACGAAACGGATATCCCGGTGAGCACATGGGTATCTGAGCAGGATGCTGTGGAGGAGGGCTGGGGCTGGGAAAGGTCTGCAGGCTGGTGCCTTGCCTGGGTGTAAGGAGGGGGCTGCAGATAGCTGGGCAGCCAAGTGCTGGCCTCCTCTGACTTCGTTTTGCTCCCACAGTCAGTTGGTGACAAGCATCGAATGAGCTTCCCAGAGACTGTAGATGAAATTCTGGACGTATCAGAGGATGAAGGTGAGGGGTGGGAGTTGGGTCACACAATCCCAGAAATCTGCTGACCGGGTCAGTGTCGCAGGCAGCAGTCACGGGGATGGCACTGGTATCCCTGCTGGAACAGGGACACCCCCAGGGTGGGGGAACTGTGTGGGCCCTACTTTGGTCTTGCAGAGAGGACGAGGGAAGCCCACCAGACTTGTGAGGTGGCACATCCTGGCTTGGGTGCTTCCCTGCACTCTGCAGGAGGGATATGTCTGGACATCTCCATGATCCCATGCCCCAGAGACTGTGCAGAGAGCCTTTGGGCACGCAGAGCCCCCACTATGCCTTGCTCTGCTGGAGGGTAGCAGCTCCCAGCCCAGCTCATTTTCTCCTGCACCCTCCCACCAAGACCTCACTTTTGCCTCTTCTTACTTTGCAGGCACTGCTCATGTCACAATAATGGGTATGAAATGTGTCCCCCTGCCCCAGCTCAATGGCCCATTTCACCCCATGGCCACTAACCATCCGCACGCCATTTCCATCTGCTGAGCCTTGCTGCTGGGCTCGTGCTCTCCTGCCCTGCCAGTCCATGTCGGTGCTGCTTGCTGTGGTGTGACTGCATGAATGGGAATCCTCCCACTCAGGAGGACCCTGACTCCCTAGTCAGACCCAGGCCCCGTCTGTGGCACAKGGAGGAACCCGGTACTGTGACAAACACTGATGCACCTCCACAACTGCCCGGAGCCCTTCTGGCCAAAGCAGGGATTAACTTGAGAGCTCAAGGGTCTCTGTGCTGCTGTGGTCCCCTCCCGATCTCTGGGATGCTCCATCTGCTTTGGGAGGTACAGGATACCCTCGCACAGGGCACTGGCCAGAGCCAAACCCTGATGAGCTCGTTAACAGGTGTAAATGGGGCCGGTGGTCAGCATTAGCAGAGCTCTGTACCTCTGGTGGGGTATAGTGTTAGAGTGGCCTCCTGCACCCAGCCGTGCCTATGTCCCTGTCCCAGGCATCAAAGTTTAATGTGTCCCCTGAAGCCTCTGTGTTGTATGGTGCTGTGAGAAAGAGGTTAGTCAGCAGCCAAAGTTCCCAATGGCTCCCACAACTCGTCCCACTGGCCTGCTACATGGGCCTTGTCCTGGCAGCAGACCTACTCTGGAAAACAGCAAAGCACCCCTTGTGTCTGGCTGAGACAAGACCTGAGGGGGCAAGGGTGTATGTCAAGCAGTGGGAGCAGGGATGGGGGCACGGGCTGGATATCTGTGTTTCCTKCTCTGTCTGCCTCTGCATGCTGAGCGAACTCTCGGTTTCAGAGGAAGAGCTGATTGCACCAAAGCCCAAGACACCTGATCTCAGAGACCAGGAAGGCAAAAGGGAGATACTGGAGTTCATGGCCACAACAACACTGGAGCAAATGTAAGAGACACTGTGTGGTGGGGAGGGAGCAGGTACACGGCACAGGACCAGCCATGTGCTGGGCTGGGCTTCCTGTGGGGCACATATGGCTCCAGGAAAGGAACAGATCACCAGCTGGCATGGCAGGCAAAGCTGGGCACTGCTGTTCCTGCGCCAGGACATGGGACTGCTGCTTATTTTGCCTTTGTCCAATGGCCCCAGGACTCTGTGGGGAAGGGCAGGGGCTGAGGGACCCAGGCCTGCCACTTGTGTGTCTGTCACTACCTTCTCCTGCCAGGGTGGAGTCTCCAGCTGTCCTGCAGGTCCCCTGCATCCCACCTGAAACCGTGGTGACCAGAGCTGAGGAGACTGAGCAGGTAGGATCTGTGGAGAAAGAAGCTGAGCAAGTCAGCAGGCTGCATGCACCCTCGGTGTCCCCACAGGAGGTGAGCAAGAAATACAGTCTGCCACAGCTTCCCTCAGGCATTCCCTGCTGGGGGAGGTCCCCCATGGTCACAGATCTCAAGTGTGGGATGGATAGAGGGCACTGACCCGGTGGCACCAGGCCATCCGGTGAGGATTGTGTAAGGGTGGACAGGCTCAACACCCCCAGATAGGACCCTTTGCCCAGGGAGTCTCTTCCTTGCCTTACACAGCCCTCCAAGGAATTTGATGAGGACTCCCTGATCCCCAGCAGCCCTGCCACTGAGACCTCAGATAACATCAGCCCAGTGGCCAGCCCCGTGCACACAGGGTGAGTGTCCAGTCTGTGCAGCACGTGCGTGCTCTGTGCATGAGCCAACTGCGAGGTGTCCACCTGCCCACGCCTCTGTCCACTGCAGGTTCCTGGTGAGCTTCATGGTGGATGCCCGCGGTGGCTCCATGAGGGGCAGCCGGCACCACGGTCTGCGCGTGGTCATCCCGCCGCGTGCCTGTGCGGCACCAACCCGCATTACCTGCCGCCTGGTGAAGCCCCAAAAGCTACCTGCCCCCCCGCCACTGGCTGAAGAGGAGGGTCTGGGCAGTCGGATCATCGCCCTGGGGCCTGCTGGTGCCCAATTCCTCAGGTGAGCACAGCTGGGAAAAGAGCAGATGGGGATGCCCACACCAGCGTCATCCCTCAGGACTGGGAACAGATCTGGGCTCCTCTGGAATCTTTACAATCTGGGGCAAGACCTCTGCTCATCTCTGCTTCTTGAGGCTGGCAGAGGAGAGATCCCACCTCTTGTTGGGCACAGCATGTTTCTGGAGTGGGTCATTGAAGAGTAATAGAACAGTGGCAGAAAAGCCCTGCCCAGCCCTGTCCCATCCAGTACAGAGTTCCCTGTCCCATCAGAGTCCCCTTTCCCAGAGAGAGGGAGGTCATCGGTTCTTCCTCCCCCAGCAGCTGCACAGCACGGGCGGGCACTCTGCCAGGGCCACCTCGCTCTCTGCGTGTCCTTGTGGCACTTTGTGGGTGCCAGTGGTCTTCCTCTGCTATCTGCAGCCCCGTCATTGTGGAGATTCCACACTTTGCCTCACATGGACGTGGAGACCGTGAGCTGGTAGTGTTGCGCAGCGAGAACGGCTCCATCTGGAAGGAGCACCGCAACCGCTATGAGGAGAGCTACATGGATCAGCTGCTGAACGGCATGGACGAGGGTGAGCGTGCCAGGAAGGCAGGGGCTCCACAGCTCCCTGCAGGCAGGGCTGGATATCTGTGCTCAGTGCAGCATGGAGGGCTGCTAGGTGACAGCCTCAGGCTTGGTGTCTGAGCACTGATGGCTGTGCTGCCCTTGCAGAGCTGGAGAGCCAGGAGGAGCTGGATAAGAAGAGGGTCTGCCGCATCATCACCACTGACTTCCCTCTCTACTTTGTGGTCATGTCCCGGATTTGCCAGGACTGCGATATGATTGGCCCTGAGGGAGGATGTTTGAAAAGCACCCTGGTGCCCATGGTACAGGCCACCTTCCCAGACACTGCTGTCACCAAGAGAGTGAGGCTGGCCCTGCAGGTGAGCCCAGGGAGCATGGCCTGGGGCCCAGACATGCTTCTGCCATCAGGGGTGGGCAGCAAGCCCAGGCTACGTCCCAGCCTGGGGAAAAACCATCCCTGATGYCCGTCCTTGTGCTGCCTGCAGGCACAACCTGTGCCTGATGAGTTGGTGACGAAGCTGCTGGGGAACCAAGCGACCTTCAGCCCCATTGTCACGGTGGAGCCACGACGGAGGAAGTTCCATCGCCCCATTGGCCTCCGTATCCCACTCCCACCATCCTGGAAGGACAATCCCCGCGACAGTGGCGAGGGTGACACCACCAGCCTACGTCTGCTCTGCAGTGTGATYGGTGAGGCTGCAAGCGTGCTCTGCATGGCAGATGGGCTGGGCTGCCTCAGGGGGATGCAGATCCCAGGCTCATGGAAAGACAGTATGCTCACTCTTGCTTTCTGCTGCAGGAGGGACAGCCCAAGCCCAGTGGGAAGATATAACAGGCACCACAAAACTGATCTATGAAAAYGAGTGTGCTAACTTTACCACCAATGTATCTGCCAGGTGAGTCCTGGGCAAACGTGTGCCCTTCTGGGGACATTTGGTGCTCCTTGGGCCTCGGTACAGCCTTTGCCAGGAAAAGCCCCTTACCCCTGATGCTGCAACATGGTTTCATCTAGCCTTGCGACCTCCATGCTGCCTGAGTACACATCAGGAAACACTCATGACAACTAGGTGTGCTGAAGGAAGGGGCCGTTATTTGTACTTGGGTGGGTCCCCAACACAGATGGAGCTACACCTGTATCCAAAACTCTTGGGGCTTCCTCTTCAGTTCAGTTGGYTGTTGATGGGGCGGGGGCAGCTCCCTGGTGCCACTGCCCAGCAGCACCCTGACCCAGATCTCCTGCAGGTTCTGGCTGGCCGACTGCCCACGCACAGCTGAGGCTGTGCACTTTGCCACCATGCTGTACAAGGAGCTGACAGCTGTGCCCTACATGGCCAAATTCGTGGTGTTTGCCAAGATGAACGATGCACGAGAAGGCCGGCTGCGCTGCTACTGCATGACTGATGACAAGGTTGACAAAACTTTGGAGCAGCATGAGAACTTCACTGAGGTGGCTCGCAGCAGGGACATTGAGGTTTGTCCCCAGCAGCACGTGTGGAGGGCAGCAGGGAAAGGGCCATCAAAGTGAGGGGGGACTGATGCCAGTGGAAGGGCCTGGCCRGGCTACGAGAGTTAGGGTTACCTGCCCTGCTGAGGAGCAGGAGAAGCAGCTGTACACAGGGTCTGAGCATGTTTTCTGCTCCCTGCCAGGTGGTAGAGGGGATGCCTTTGCACGTTGAACTCTCAGGGAATTTAGTGCCTGTGAAGAAGGCCACTCAGCCCCGCACCTTCCTCTTCCAGTCCTTTCGGGAGAATCGTCTTGTCATCCCCATCAAGGTAATGTCAGGGTGCAGGACTGGGCAAGCAGTTAGGGCCCTTGGCTTGTGCCAGGCCACCTAACTGGGCTCTGGCACTCAGGTCCGGGACAGCAGCCGGGAAGCCAGCGGCTCCCTGTCTTTCTTGCGCAAAGCCATGAAATACGAGGACCTCCAGCATGTGCTGTGCCACCTGAACATCAGCATACCACCCTGCACCAAGGTCAGCGTTGGGTCTTTGGCACTCTGGTAGGGGGCAGTGAGGGCCCATCCCTCCCCCAGGTACAGGGCACAGCCCTCACTGTCAGCTTTTCTTCTTCAGCTGCTCCATGTGGCCATGTCATGCCACTCTGGGGCTGAAGGAGAAGCAGTCGGGTCAGGGCAGAGCTGCTACCCTCTTTTCAAGCCATTGACCCCTTGCTTTGTCACCACTTTCACAGGGAAGCGGCAGTGATGAGCGAAGGAGGACACTGACGCCATTGTCTCTGCGGGAGCGATACAGCATTCTAAGTGAGACCAGTTTTGGTATGCAGCCTGCTGGGACCATTCCAGCCCAATCACCACCTGCACTTGGGGTGCCCAAGCCAGTGGAAAGGCTGGAATGATCTTGTCGTAGTCACACTCACGACAACTTCCCTTTCCCTGGAGGTTTCCTTGGTCCTGTCTGCAGGGCAGTGCTGCGCCTACGGGTCAGTGTGACCCCCATGGCCAGCACCCCAYTCCCCTCACCACTCTGGTGCAGGGCCCTGTGCAGCTGAAGCTGCGACTTCCTCTTCTCCTCCAGGCTCTCTGAGCAGCACGGACAAGGCAGACCAGAAGATGGTTGACATAGCAGAACAGCTGGGCCTCAGCTGGGCTGGTGAGTCCACACCTGACATACTGAGGGTGCACAGCACTCCTCGAAAGCTGACACTTAGAGAGGCTGGGAGTGTTCTGCCAGGTGTAGTGACTGCTTTGCACTGTGCCCCTGCTGTGAGCATTCCAGGGCACTGAAGTAAATCTTCCCATGGCTGCGTGCATATTCACATGCATGGGTACCAGACTAGAGCTTTGTTACGAGTTGTATGTATTTCTGCTGTTCGTTGCAGCCACACACCCAATGGCAGAACCCACACTTCTCCTTTCCTAGCTAGTCCTGGCTGAGCTCTTCATGATGTCCCTAGCCTTGTGGACACCGGAGTGTGCAATACTGACGTGGTTTTTTCTGCAGAGCTGGCACGTGAGCTGCAGTTTGGGGTGGATGACATCAACAGGATACGTGTGGAGAATCCCAACTCCCTTCTGGAGCAGAGCATAGCCTTACTAAACCTCTGGGTCAGCCGTGAGGGCAAGAGTGTCAAGAGTGAGTAGTTGTGGTGCCCTTTTAAGGCACAAAGGTGGCAGGGCTAGCTGTGCAGAGCAGTGTGTGCATCTTCAGGAACCGCTGGCTGGTTTTACCAGCTGGTGGTTCATGCATACGTGCCCTCCCTGCCCACCTGGAGGGTGTTAGGGCATGGCTGTGTCCCCCCAGGTGACCACTTTGCTGACACCATCTTCCCCCTGCAGTTGAGAATCTGTACACGGCACTGAGGAACATTGACCGCGGCGAGATTGTCAACATGCTGGAGGGCTCCAGTCGGCAGAGCCGCAGCCTGAAGGGGAGCTGGCGTTACAGCGACAGAGACTACTCCCTCTCACCATCCCAGATGAATGGTGAGCCCCAGCTTCTGGCAGGGAATGCAGAAGGGCTCTGGGGGCACAGTCTGTGCAGAGAGACCGGGGCTGGTGTCTTGCCTGACCAGGTTGCACCCACAGAGAACTCAGTTGGCACAAGGTGTTGCTGACAGATGTGGCCTCTTCACTGGGGCTTATGCTGCAGAAAACTTGGCTCTGCCATACTGGTTTCTCACACACTGTCCAGGTGGGATTGACATGTGTTCCTTATCCCAGTGTGCCAGTGACAGGTGCCTCTGGCTGTGAAAGCTGAGCAGTGGCTAGGGAGCTCACAGAATCCTGGCTGTCCAGCTGTGGTGGTGTGCCTGGGCTGGATCCCAGCAGAGTGTGCCTGGATGTGGGGCCACAGCCCAAGTCAGCTGTGGCATATGCTGCTGGGGAGCCAGCACACCAGACAGGGGCAGGGCTTTGTGCTGCCACAGCCCTGCACTGTGGCTCTGCCCCTGCAGTGCTGGCTCATCGCTCTCTCCCTCTCTGTCTCTCCCCTTGTTCTATTTTCTCAAACATGCCACCTAGTGCTGCCAGGTGCGGGCACTCCTGTGGGTCACTTCTTTTCACCTTTCTCCTCTGAGCTCATCCTGGTCTCTCCTTCTCTCATCTTCCTCCACTGCCTGTCTCCACTGTCTCCACCTCAGCTAAGCCCTCTGGGAGCCGCATCCTGCTCCAGCAACTGCATGTCATCAGGGACTTCCCCTCTTAGAGTTGTCTTGCTTGAAGGCAGCCATCCAAGGCCTTCTCCTGCATGATCCCATGCTTCTTCCCTCGCTGGACTGCATGCCCCTGGCCAGGCACCTGCCCCTGGGTGCCATGMTCTTTCTGTGCTCAGAGTCCCAGCTGTACCCTGTGCCCTGGCTGTGGCCGTCATTCCCTGGCTGCTGGGAGAGCAGAACAGTTTCACTGCTGACCTTAGAGTTAAAAAAGGCTGAGCAAAGTCACCTGCATGGGTGGGACTGCCTGGCTTGGTTGTAGTTCATGGATGTGCCTGAGCTGTGCACATGTCCCTGGGTGATGAGACAYGACAATGGCTTGTAGCCCTGGAGACACCAGCAGGGTTGTAAGGCCCTGGCTGCCTCCTGCAGGGCTTGGGGGTTGCATGGCCACGTACTGGGGCCATCCTTCTCTGCTCATGGTACTTCCAACCTGCTCCTCTGTGCTCTGGAGAATGTTTGGCTTTGAGAGCTGATGCCTGCCAGACTTGGCTACTTGAACTCCAGACTAACTGCCAGCCAGCTCATGCTGGATGGGGGCTGTGGGCAGGGACCAGGGGTCTGATGGAGCAGGGTAGCAAAGAGGGCACTGTGTCCTCCCGTGTGGATGGAGCATTGTGTGAACACAGGCCAGTACTCCTCCCAGGGAGGAGGCAGCCCCAGGGCCTGCCCAAACCAGCCCCAGGACTGGGAGGCATGGCAGCATTGCAGGGACCATGGGAAAGCAGCCACTGCTGTGAGCACAGCCCTGCTCAGCCTGGCCACAGGGGGCTGTGGCATGACTGTCCTTGGGGCAGGCATCCTCCCAGCAGCTGTCTCCCTTTCGCCCTACTGTGCTTGTGCGTGCGTGAGACGGCTGCTGGAGATGATGCCTCTGTCTGCCCATATAGGTTACGCTTCGCTGCAGGACGAGCTGCTGTCCCCTGCCTCCCTGCATTACACACTGCCATCCCCGCTGCGTGCCGACCAGTACTGGAATGAGGTGGCCATCATGGATGCTATCCCCATGGCTGCCACTGAGCAGGATGCCCTGATGGAGATGTCCGACATGCAGGTGTGGTCCTCGGGGCTCACCCCCTCGCTGGTGACTGCTGAGGACTCCTCTCTGGAGTGCAGCAAGGCTGAGGACTCGGATGCCACAAGTGAAGGCCGGTTCCCAGGGCAACTTCTAGCAGATGCTCATGGCCCAGACCACATGGGCTCTATGGACCTGGTTGAGGATGACACAGTGGACTCAGATGCCATGAATGGCCTGATTGACCTTCTAGAGCAGGAGGAGGGGCAGAGGCCAGAGGGGAAGATGCCATCTGGTGATCATCAACCAGGGAGTGGGGAGCAGGACCCGGAGAGTGAAGTCTCTTTTGTTTCAGTTCAGCAGAAGGTGCAAGCCAGGATCATGACATCACCTACCTTTAGCCATGCTGTGGAGAAGAGTGCAGACAGGTACTGCAGCCTGGGGCACCAGGATGACTGTGGTAGGGGAATACAACTGCTTTGCCAGCTACTGCCCTATGCTGGACCAGCTGCAAAAATCTCCCTGCTTTGCTTGCTTCTGTGCTGGTCTCCAGCTCTGGAGCCCAAGCATCTGTGGTGCATAGAACAATGGTTGGGCCAAGTGTCTCACTGCTTTCTGGCAATGCTCTGGAGGGCTTCTTGCAGAGCAGCTGGGAAGGACCCCAGTCAGATAGCCAGGCCCTGCATGTAGGTTGTGCCTACTAGAGCTAACCCTAACCTGGSCTGCCCTCTCCCACATTCCCAGTGGCACTGGACCCATGAGGTCCCTGGCAGCACCCAGCAATGCTCCATAGCATTAGACCGTATTAGAGGTAGACCATTCTAGACCATTAGAGCACAGCATGCTCTTGCCTTGGACCCTGGCAGCCGAGCTGTGAGGCTCTGGGACGGACAGGGAGCATGACATGAGGTGGCCTGTGCCTTTTGGGCATCTGTGTGTTTTGTGCTGCTTCTGCCGGGGGCCCAGCAGTGCCATGAGCTGGGGAGCCAGCGTGTGCTGGGGTGCAGGCTGTGCCGGTGTGCCTGCCGGAGCTCGGCTAATGCTCAGGGTGCAGCACTCCATGGCAAAGCTGACTGCCTCTCTCTCTCTGTCTCTCTCTCCCTATCCCTGTCCCTCTCCGGTGCCCAGGCTGAGGGACTGGAATGCAGAAGGCTCCTTTATCTCCTGCCTACAGGACCTGACAGCGGGCTCCTGGCAGGAGGGAGTCACCCGAAGGCTGCTCCCAACGCACACCTCAGCCTCTGGGGCCCAGGGCCAGGAGCAAGAGCAGGTCCTGGTGCCAGCCGTGGAGCTGATGCGGATCAGCTCTGCAGAGGACAGCACCTGGCAGCCTCAGCACCCCACAGGCGGCTGGCAGGAGGAGGCCGACAGCCGCTTCTTTGGGCAGGTGAGGGGAGGAGCAGGGGACTCGCCCTGCAGGGAGTGGTGACCCTATGGACAGCCTTTTYTGGAGCCTGCTGCAAGGCCAGTCAGGCAGACCAGGTGCTAGCTCCTCAAGTCTCCTGGCACACTTCCYGCCCCCGGGGGTGCCTCTCAGCCCAGAATAGCCTGCTGTGCTTGATACCTGAGCTCTTGCTCTCCATTTAGAACCCAGCCACCCTCCCAGACTGCTTCCTTATCGAGTATCTGGCCTGGCTGCTAGCCCAACCTGCTGGAGCCAGGAATAGACCCGGTCCAGGGGCCAGGCTGGGGGGTGGGCTCGATGCCATGGTCTCCCAGAGCCAGCAGGTACAAGGTGAGGGCAAGCACCTTTCCTCAGCCAGGGCACACGCCTCTGTCCCGGCAGCACGGCCATGCTTGGAGGCGGCTGTTCAGCTCTGCCGTCTGCGCTACCTAAGTCACATGTGATTGCAGTGACACCCCAAAGCACTGCCTTTTGCCCAGGGCCTCGTCTGTCCTGTGACGGAGGAGTGCACGCTGTCCTCCCATTGCAGACGGGAGGACAGGCTGGTGGGCAGGCTGACACAGGAGAGGGACAGGGCTCTCCTGGTTCCTGCCTGGCTGGGGCAGTCGCGGCCACATGACTGTGACAGGAGCTGGGACTGCAAAGGACGCCCCACCTGCCTGCTCCCTTCTCGCCGCCCCCGGGCAGCAGAGCTGCGGCAGCTAGGGTTACAGAGCTCCGGCAGAGCCGCGGGCAGGCTGCAGAGCCGCACAGCCGCAGAGCCGCAGAACCAGAGCATGGCTGAGCTCTGACCGCGGCCCGAGCCGTGCCGAGGCAGCATGTGGGCTTTCCTGGCCCAGCTGCTGATCGCTCTGCTGCTTCTGGCCTTCTTCCTGGTCAGCTGCCAGAACGTCATGCACATCGTCAGGGGCTCTGTGCGCTTCCTGCTCAAACACGCCCACCGTGAGCTCGACAAGGAGCTGGGCGAGAGCGCGGGGCTGGCGGATGACGAGGAGGCGCTCTCTGCCAGAGTCGTCCGCAGGCGCGTCCTGGTGAAGGTAACGAGCGGGAGTGAGGGAACAGCCCCAGGAAAGGAACAGCCCCAGGAAAGGAACAGCCCCAGGAAAGGAGAGCAGCCAAGGCTCAGGGCAGGGTGGGACGGAGACTGGGGGTGCGTGTCAGGTCTGTTGTTCTGCCTGCAAAAGAGCTCCCCCACCGCCCTCAGATGCCCTGATCTCCGTGCTGTTCCTGCAGGGGAATGAAGCGCTTCATCTCCCTGGAGAGCAGGTGACTGAGGAGCACTTCACAGATGATCAAGGCAATATCATCACCAAGAAGGTGAGTAACCGAGGGACAAGACATGCGGGCATGCCGCAGCCTTTCTCTTCTCCCTTGCACACAGCTGCCCTGTTTCTCCCTGTAGCCCAGGGGCCCATGAAGGACATTTGCGTCCCACTGTCTTGGGTTACAGGCACGGCACTTCTCCAGCACATGGGAAGAGGCTCCACACCACGTGCAGTTTAGGAGCAGACTGGGTGAGGAGGGAGGCCTGGTGCCCTGGGGCTGGCTSTGATGCCCTGCCGTGTGCGTCTCCACAGATTATCCGGAAGGTGGTGCGTCAGCTGGGCCCTGGTGATGTGGGGGACGGGCAGGAACGGGAGGAGCTGATTCTGGAGGGCTCCCTACAGGAGCCCCAAGACCTGGAGGCTGAGGATGATCACTTCATGAAATACTCCAGCTTGCACCGTGATGGTCTGGGTGGCAAGGTACAGTGTGGCTCATAGCCCTGCCTTGCAGGCAGCCTGCCTGGGCCAGCACCACTTCTGCAGGACTCCCAGGCTCTGGGACCATGTCACCCTCTGTCCTTTCTTCTGTCCTGCTCTCCTGTCCCGTTTCCCCTCTAAGACTTCTGGGGCAAATCTTGCCCACGGCACCAGTCTTCTTGCTTGGTATTTTCTGCCAACTGACTCTGCCTTTCCCTCTCCTGTCCTCTTCTGTGTGTCTGTCTGTTCACCTGGGTGATGTCCTGCTTCCTGCCCCTGCGGCTTCCTCAGGAGGAGTTGCGAGTGCGTGTCCCGAAACCAGAAGTCTCTGGGGGCAGGATGGGGGCTCAGATAGTGAAACGAGCCAGCCTGAAAAGGGGGAAGCAGTGACTCCTCAAATGGCCTCTTTTGAGGTAACCCTACCTTTGCTCTTCCTTCTGTCCTGGCTCCCCATGCTGCTGCCTGCACTGAGCTGCTGCTCTGCATTCTCCTGGGCACAGTGTCGTGGGCGGTGCCCAGCTGTCGGCCAGCAGTGAAGGTTTGCTGTTCTGCAGCAGAATACTGAGGCTGAGGTACCCTGCTGCTTACCTGCTCCTGGGTGCTGTGGGTGCAGGGTGCCCTGCTCTGCAGCGATGCTCCAGCCAGCTGCGTGCACAGCACCCCACTGCAGCCACAGTGCCAGGGGCTGCTACTGCAATGGCAGCATCCTGGCTACTCAGGCTGATGGTGCCCAGTGGCAGAGCAACAGAGCTGTTACTCCTGGTTATGCTGGGCTACAGCAGAGGGATGGTCTTCGTTCAAAGCCACTCCAGGGACTGAGTTGCATTTGCATGGGGTCTAAGCAGAATTGCCCCCTTCATGCATGAGCACTAACTGTAGCCTTGTGGCAGGTGAAACCAGCCCTTGGAGCTGGTGCCTTGGTGTCCCCTTTCCAAGGTGTGCAGCTGGGCATTGGCAGAGCTGTGGGTCTGATGAAGGGTGCCCTGGTTCTGTGGGGCCATGGTCTAGTGCCTCTGCTCACAGCACTGTTCTGGGAGATGCAGCAGCAGCCTCTGCCAGCCATGGAAGGGATAGCAGTGAGGTCTGCTGAAGTTAGGATGTGGAGGCAGGCCTTGGCAGAGTGCTGCTGGTGGATGTCAGGGCAGTAGGGATGCGGGAGTGGTGGTGAAGGAACATGAAACTTGTAGGGGCTGATGACAAGGCACCTACCTTTGACCTAGGAGATTTCTTCCATTGATCCCCATTGAGCTCAGAATCACCCCTTGAGTCTTGGGCATTCTCTGGTCCCCGACCTTTGCTGTGGAGTGGGACTAGACCAGGTTGAAGGCAGGATGCTTGGCACAGCGCACTGAGCCTAGCTGCATCACTTGTCTCTGCACACTCTTTGCAGGGCTGGCAGTGCAGCCCTGGAGGAAGGTGTTGTGTGTATGCTCCCCAGCTGCCCAGTTGGTCCTTTGGCCACTGTTGTACATGCATGGCTGGCTGCCCTCCCTCTCCCTTCTCTCTCCACTCAGTGAGCTCTCTGTGGTGTGTGACAGCCAAGAGACTTTTGCTTGTGGGCACATGCAKGCTGTGTGTCCCCCTGCCTGCCTCACTCCCCAGACAGTCCCTGGTTCTGCCTCTCTCTGGGGCACTGCTCCTGTTGCTTTGCTCTTGCAGTTTACAGTTGTGTGAAAGTGGCCCAGGGCGCGCACTGGGGAAGGTCTTCCTCACTGCTGGGAGAGTGGGGTGCAGTCAGTCACCCTAGCTGAGGTGGAGGAGCTCAAGGCTCGCTTCCTTCATCCCAAAACCTGGAGCAGCCCTCCTAGCTCCTTCCCTGTGCCGTGTTGCTCTTGATGCAGCTCAGCCTCTGCTTGCTGCTCTATGCAGATGGAGCGGCACCACCAAGACCGTTGATGTCACTGCTCCTCGTTTCAGACAGGCCACCTACTGGTGCTCTGTCGCGTCTCTCTGACACCCCGCAAAACTTGTCTTGTGGTTGCTTGGCAGAAAGGGTGCATGTGGGACAAGCACTTTGCAGCCATGTACCTGGCTGTCCCCACCATTTATCCTGGATGTGCCACCATGAATGCCTGGTAACCCCATTTCCCTCTCTCTCTGTCTCTCCAGGATCACACCTCAACACCAAACCACTGAACTTCACACACGTTCTGACACATACCTGAGACGAGAGGAGAGGAGAAGAGAGCAGAGTGGAGGGGAGCAGGGCTGGCTGTACATGTTTCTATAGGCTAATGGCATGATTTCTACTGTCCTATCCGCATGACCGACTGACTGCAAGACGCATGAGCTACAGTACTTAAAACTGATGAGGGGCCTCCATCCCTGCCCCGCAGTGGCCAGGAGCCCAGAGACAGCAGCACACAGCAGGGGCATGTTCTCAGCTCCTTTGGGAGGCAAGGGCTGGAGTAGAAGAAAATGAGAGGGAAAGAGATTCCACCTCTGTGTGATTGTGTGTAGATGCATCCCTACGTCTGCTCCAGCTGCAAGAGGAAAGCTGGGACAGCATGGTGCTGCTCACCATGGAAGAAGGGGTGCTTGGCCCACCCTAAATGCCTGTGCTGCCTCTGCTGGACTTGCTTCTCATCCCTCCCTGTGAGTGTTGGGTTTTGGGGAGGGCAGCAGTGGCCAGAGGGTGTGTAGGGAGGCTGCAGGGAGCACAGCTGCCCTGGGCTGAGGGACTGGTGCAGGGCTGCCCTTCCTCTCCCCAGCACATGCAAAGTCTCCTGCCAGGGCAGAACTCTGGGCTGAGCACTGAGCTCGTTGCTTATGTCGAAAGTGTAAACTGTACAGCAATCAGCCTTGTGTATATGAACCAATAAATACTATGCAAACCCCTAGGGACACTCCAGCAGTATGTACAAAGCACTAACAGCTCTGCTCTCAAATACCTCTTCAGGCTGCAGGATAGGCAAAGCCTTTGGAATATGGGAGCAGCTCTGGTGAATGGGGCAGGAAGGCTATTSGAGGGAGAGGGCAGCAGCCAGCCCCTGTCCTGTGCCCCTCTGCCTGAGCCTKGCCCCGTCCTGGCCTGAAGAGCGGGGCCTAGAGGTGCAGTCCCGTGGGTCTGCCCGTGCTCCAGCCCCAGGTTGTGTTGGCTCCAGCTGGGTTGAAGGTGTAGGGCTGTGCTGAGGTGCTTGGGGCCCAGGGAGGATGTGCAATGAGACAGAGCAGGGGGTGCTTGTGCCACGCATGGGGTTGTGCCTAGCTCTACTCAGCACAATATCTGCTCAGGAGATGAGCCAGGAGCTAGCAATAGCCAGCAGCCCTCCAGTGTGCACCACAGACAAGGGCTTTGCAGGGACCCTGGCCTCCCTGCAAGGGAGAATAGAGCCCTGGGTGCTGACCCTCCCGGGACCAATCCCAGAGACATGGGGGCTGCTGCCCTGGTGGCTACATTTTCTCCAGGTGGAATATGCTGTGGCAGCAGCCTGAGCCCTGGGGCTGGGGAAGCCCTGGGCCAGCTGCTCTAGCAGGAGAGCAGTGCTAGGCAGAGCTGCCCAGGCAGTGGATTGACCTGTTGCAATACTCGRCCCCAGAAGCGCAGGGTGCGGGTAGTGGCACTTGATCCCGGGTCATTGGCCCTATCCTTTACCAACTGATGTGGGGACCTGGCCTTTGTAGCACAGTGATGTGGGGACCCCCTGCTCTTTCTCATGGAAGTGGCCATGGATCTGCTTTGCAGAATCTGAGTTTGTTTTCTGTGGCCAGGTGCAGAACAAGTCCACCTCCAGCTTCAGGCCATGCGATGGTGGCCTTGGCAGGGCAGTACTGCCTTGTAGTGGGTGCACRTCTGCTGGGAGAGCCCCTGGCTGCCCTGCAGCCAAGAAACCTCACTGCAGTGAACTGACCCAGCTTAGCCTTGGAGAGCAAAGCAGTCCCCTTCCCATCCTGAAGTTGAGCCATATAGGCACAGACTCTCCATCCATCACCCTTGCTGCGTACAATAACCTCCCTAGACCCACTGCAACAGCTGACTCCGTAGCATCACCCTAGAGTTGTGTGTGGGTCCAGTGCTTTGGCCTTGTGTATGCCGTAGGGAATGTGCTGTGCTGCAAATGTGCCAGGCACCTGCAGTGACATTGCTTCGCGCTCAGATTGCTTGTAGGGCTGGTAGGGGGAGGCTGCACCCAACATTGAGCCTAGAGAATGCTGCAGTCTGCACACTAGAAGCTTTTTAGAAGTTTTAAAAATTACTTTTATTTTCTTTTTTTAATTGTTATGGAAACAAGCCTTTTGGATCTCCCTGTCTTAGGCCCTGATGTATAGATCATTTCCCTGTACACCAGCTATCGGACTATGAATTAATAAATAAACGAACACAAACAGTGTCTAGTCTCTCCTTTTCCAAAGGTGAGGAAGATGGAGACCCCGGGGGCGGGTCCCTTCTGCCCGTACCTATTGCCGGGAGGGCGGGGTGGCCGTGGGAGTGGCGGCTGCTTGTGCTCGGCCGTTTGTGGGGGATTGGACGGGAGCAGGAACGTGAGCACCCCGAGGGGCTGCGGCGGCCTCTCCCGGGGCGGGCGAGGGGAAAAGCGCCCATGCAGCCGGTGCCGCTGGGACCTGTTCCCCGGCCAGCAGCGCTGCTGAACCCCCGCCCGAGAGGCTCCGKCGACAGCACCGATCCCTCAGCCGCTGTCGAGATTCCGCGCCGCCCCGGCGCTGTCGAGCGGTCCCGTACGGTGTGTCATGGGTCGCGTCGCTGTCCCGTCCCGTCCCGTCCGTCCCGTGTCCTTGTCCCATCCCCTGTCCTGTCCTGTCCCGTGTCCCGTCCCATCCCCTGTCCCCTGTCCCGTGTCCCCTGT
>NW_026623944.1:159364-174983 GCF_030028575.1 Malurus melanocephalus
TGTCCCGTGTCCCCTGTCCCGTGTCCCCTGTCCCCTGTCCCGTGTCTCCTGTCCCCTGTCCCCTGTCCCCCGTCCCCTGTCCCGTGTCCCGTGTCCCCTGTCCCGTGTCCCCTGTCCCGTGTCCCGTGTCCCCTGTCCCGTGTCCCCTGTCCCGTGTCCCGTGTCCCCTGTCCCGTGTCCCCTGTCCCCTGTCCCCTGTCCCATGTCCCCTGTCCCTATCCCGTGTCCCGTGTCCCCTGTCCCGTGTCCCCTGTCCCGTGTCCCCTGTCCCGTGTCCCCTGTCCCCTGTCCCCTGTCCCCTGTCCCCTGTCCCGTGTCCCCTGTCCCGTGTCCCCTGTCCTGTCCCGTGTCCCCTGTCCCGCTCCGTGCCGCTGCCGCCGCTGTTCAAAGCGCAATTTGTCTGGCTGGGGCCAATGGCGCGCTGTCCGTCGGGCGTAGCCAATGGCGGCCGAGGCGGCGGAGGCTCAGCCAATGGGCGCGCCGCCCGCAGAGCCCCGGCCAATGGGAGCGCGTTATTCTAATGCGCCTCGTCTTTATCAGAGAAATGTTGGCGCTGCCCGAGCCCAAGTTGAGGGTCCGGGCCGGAGCCGGTGCGGGGTCCCGGGGCCGTTCCCAGGCTGCCCGCGGCCCGGCCCCCGCCCGTGTGCCATTGCCAGCCAGGGRGCCACCGGCCCGGCCCGGCTCGGGGGCCCGTAGTTCCCAGGCCAGTGGGAATGGGCTAGCCATCGCACCTACAGGGTTCCGGGCTCTGAGGGCCGCCCTGGTGCCAGAACCATGGATGCCAACCTGCCGGGCACCTTCCTGCTCAACGGCCCCTCGCTGGGCCCCTTCCCTGAGGCCAAGGCGCCTGTCTGCCAGTACTCAGTGCAGAGCTCTTTCTACAAGCTGGGACACCCGGGGTTGGGYGCCCAGCTGGCTGCTGGCACCCCCCACGGCATCTCCGACATCCTGGGCCGGCCCGCGGCGACACCGAGCAGCAGTCTCCTTCCTGGCTACCCCCACGCGGGCGGACTGAACGGACTGAGCTCCCCGGGCGTCTATTACGGGCCCCAGGTGGGCGCCCTCTCCAAGGCCGGGGGCGAGTACCTGCCGCGGGGACGCAGCTGCTGGGCAGAGGCCGCTCCGGAGTGGCGGGGCAGCCGGCAGTGCCGTAAGTACCGGGGACAGAGCGGCTGGGTGCTGGGTGCTTGGGGCTGCAGGTGCTTTCTCCAGCGCCCGGCAACAGGCACAGCTGGGTGGCCTCAGGACACTGGGAAAGGCCCGAGTGCCGGAGCTGCTGCACCTCAAACTGTCACAGAACTTTTGGCTCAAGGGCGGCGGCAATTCCAATGACCAGTACTAATTCTTCGCCCCCAGGTAGCCACAGCTGGCAAGAACGGGCAGAGCCCTCTGACTCGCAAATCCTCCCGTCCCTCAGGCAGTCTGACTGGGGGTCAGTGCACAGTTTAGGTCAGGGCAGAGGCAGGCAGCATGGCCTGCTCTGGGCTGGCAGCACTTGCCTTCCTGGTGGAGAGCTGGCAGGGGAATCGCAGAGAATGTTGCCGATGTTGCCGCTGTCCCCGAGGGTGGGCGGGATGGGCACACCCACTCTTCAATGGAAAGCCCTGGGTGCAGCCGCTCAGAACCTGCAGCTCTGGTCCCCCTGAGCCCCTTGCAGGTGATGCTTTYGGAGCAGATGGGTTAGGCAGTTCGGCTCTCTGCTTCTGACACAGCTATGAGCCAATGACCAGCTCTGCCTGTCTTTTGTCATGCATCCTGCAAGGTGGGGCATGAGGGCACAGTGTTCCCAGTGACTCTGGGGTCAAGCACTGTTGATAGCAACCCTTAGGCTCTCGCCACAACCACTTAGCACTGTCCTTGATCAGGAGGTGCATAGCCCAGCTCTGGCTCTGTGCGACCTGCACAGTGGGCAGCTCAGCCCTCCTGGGATGGGACTCAAACCCCCAAGGAGGAATATAGTTTTAATTTGGAGAGGAGAAGGTGTGGAGTGAATCTTTGGCCACTTAAGGCTGATAAGTGTGCACAAGGGAAGAGCTGCCCAGAGTTGTGGCTGCCAAGAGCTCACCCACTTCTCTCCTTCTCTCCTGTAGCTCCTGCTCACTTGGCTGACAGCATCCACAAGAAGAAGCACACGCGCCCAACCTTCACGGGGCACCAGATCTTTGCACTGGAGAAGACTTTTGAGCAGACCAAGTACCTGGCAGGTCCGGAAAGAGCACGGCTGGCCTATTCTCTTGGCATGACTGAGTCTCAGGTGAAGGTGAGTATTGGTGCCTCTGTGATGTGGGGTGTACAGTGTGTTGGCAGCTAACTGAGCTGGGCCCGTGGGGCGACAGGTCTGGTTCCAGAACCGACGGACCAAATGGCGGAAGAAGAGTGCCCTGGAGCCCTCCTCATCCTCGCAGCGGGCGGGGGGCTCTGGCGGAGAGCGGGCAGCCTCTGAGACCGAGGATGATGAGTACAACAAGCCCCTGGACCCAGACTCAGACGATGAGAAGATCCGGCTGCTGCTGAGGAAGCACCGTGCAGCCTTCTCGATGCTGGGCTTGGGCACGCCCAGCGGCTGAGCAGCAGCACATCCTGCCCCTCTGGGCTGGGGGTGACTGGCTCAGCACCTCCATCCTGCCCAGGGCTGACTCCTCTCACCAGCAGSTGCCTGCCTGTTGGGATGGAGTGGCTGGCAGCTGGATGGGGAGCATGGCTTTCAGGGCTGGGAGCAGCACACATGGGTAGTGTCAGGTATAGCCATGTTATCAGCGTTGATGAAATAAAGGTCCCAGTCGAGTCCCAGCACTTGTTTCGTGGGCATGCTGTCCAGGGTGGCCTTGTGAGGCTGGGCTGGAGAAGGGCTGGGGATAGGATGTGTGGGGCAGGGTCTGCATGCCAGACAGGGGAAGGGGCCATGCTGTGGTGCTGTGTGTGGAGCAGGAAGACCCCAGAGGAATAGGGGAGCCCTGGAGATTTTCCCAGGGTTTTCTCTGGTTCGGGTGTGTACCAGCAGAAAGAGGTGCTGGTTCAAAAGTCACACTTTGGGGCCTCTTACTGGAAGCTCTTAGCAGCAAATAAATATCATTTATCTTAACAGTGTGAGTGAGAGCCCATTCACCTGTCGGGGCTGCGGGATTGATGTGGCATCAATAGCCCCAGTGTGTTTGCCTGCCAGCCTGTTGGCTCCCCCATGCTCTGTGCTGCACCCCTGTGCAATGGGGGCTGCACATGCAGACACACACGTGTGTGCACATGGGGCTGCACATACAGACACACACGTGTGTGCACATGGGGCTGCACATACAGACACACGTGTGTGTGCACATGGGGCTGCACATACAGACACGTGTGTGTGCACATGGGGCTGCACATACAGACACACACGTGTGTGCACATGGGACTGCACATACAGACACACACGTGTGTGCACATGGGGCTGCACATACAGACACGTGTGTGTGCACATGGGGCTGCACATACAGACACACACGTGTGTGCACATGGGACTGCACATACAGACACACACGTGTGTGCACATGGGGCTGCACATACAGACACGTGTGTGTGCACATGGGGCTGCACATACAGACACACACGTGTGTGCACATGGGACTGCACACCCCTGCTCTGGCTCCCCATGGCTCACCAGTGGCACAGCAGCTCTGGGTGCTGTCCAGGGCCAGCCATCCTCAGCTGCAGAGGTGGCCGCAGGGGCTGTGGCTGGCACGGGCACAGCGCTGGGGCCAGGCAAGCTCAGCAGTTGTTCAGCTAAGAGCCAGCTAAGTGCTGGCCAGGTGTGAGCAAACACGTAGGCTGTGTCTTGGAAGGAAATCAATGGGAGATAAGGTCCTGATTAGCAGCATGGCACAGGCACGGAAGGGGCAGAGCGGGGCGGGGGAAGGCACTACCTGTGACAGGCTGGTGGCCARGTCCGTGCCTGGGGCTGCTGAAGCTCCCGAACCACTGGGACTTTTCAGTGACCCTAAACACCAGCCCTGTGTGGGGCTGAAGATCGTTGCTGTACATCCCACCAAGGCCCACACTTGGCTCCAAGCCCTCTCCAATCTGTCACCGGGCTGTGGATGCTTTGCGAGGAGCCCTGACTGCTCGGTGCCACTTTTCCAGGGCTGAGGGGAYTACTTTCCCTGTAGAGGTCTCTGTCCAGCCCCTGCAGTGAGCATGGGGTTTGTAAAGCTGCCCCCTCAGTCCTGCAGCTCCTCCGTGGGACAGAGCCAAGGGTGTGGGATGGCACGGGCATGGGGCTGCTGGCAGCACTCAAGAGACACATCCCTGTCTGTGGACAGAGCCAGTGCTCAGCACGAGCAGGTTCCACATGCTGGGAGAAGCGAGGGGCTGCTGGTGGGATATTTTTTAAACATTTTCTAAACTGCCCAGCTTGGCTGACAATTTTTAATGTACTAACTGCCTGGTCCAGTGAGCTGATTAATTGGTGCTGTGGAGATCAATACAAAACAGAAAATTAAAACAATTTTAAAGTGATTAAGTAGTTTAACACCTGTCTGATGCCACGTCAGGGCCGGGAGACAAATAAAGCAGGTGGCAAAGGGCCTGCTGTAGGCAGGGAGACTGACAAATGGCCGCTGCAGCCGGGCTGCCGAGTGCATCCCATGCTGAGACAGGAGCAGGAGCAGTGCTGGCCCGTGCRGGACCAAACCCTCCTGCTGCCCACGCTGCCACTGCGGCTCCTGCAGTGCCACTGCCRTTTGCTGCTGCAGCACAGGCTCCTCTCCCGTGCTGGGTCAGGACAGGAGCGGTGCCAGCGGCTGTGCCCGCGCTGTGCCCGCTGCCAGGCAGCCTCTGAGAGCACGGGCAGGCCAGCCTGGCAGGCAGATGGATAGCAGCTCCGCTTCAATTCTGCATCCCTTTTCTCCCAGACAAACCCCGTCGGATTTTCATAAATCAAAGCGCCACACTGTTTAATAAAAATTTATTGACTTACAAGTGATTATTTATCAAAAGGCCATTAATAGCGGCTCCGGGAATGATGTGCTACTGGGTGGTGCGTGGAGACTAATAGCAAATCAATGCCAGCATCCAGGCAGAATGCATATGAGGGCTCCTGGCCCCACTGGGGTGCACGGCTGCTGCAGCCCCAGCCAGCAGCTCCTACCCCGTGGGCCACCCAGTGCTCCCCCCCTGGTTATTTATCGCTTACAAATGAAATGATCGATACTTTTAATCTAGAGCTAAATTTATTAACTTTCTCATCGTAGAGAGACATATTGACTGGGGGCATGGGGTGGAAGAGCCGAGGAAAGATGGATGTGTGCTTCCTAACCTGTCCAGCCAGTCGCTTGCCTGCTGTGGAGCATCCTGGACGCTGCTGGGGATGGTCCCTGAGCACAGCAGGGTGGCTGCAGGTCCTGCAAAGCTGAGGAGAGCTCTGCACATCAGCACRGCAGCAGGGACAGGGGAGCCAACTGCAGGCAGGAAACTTGTGGGCACCTGCAGCTGGGTCCAAGCATGGCAGGGAGGGGGGAGGCCTGGGGTCTTCAGCAATGCCTGGAGGAAATGTCAGTCCTTCTCCCAGAGAGGAGAGCTCCTGGGGGCACAGCCCTTGAGAATCCTCAGGAGCAGCTGCTGAATGGGGGACAAGTGCAGAAGAGCCTGGAGAGGCTGCCTGGGCAGCAGGGACTGGCAGGCAGCAATGTCCACGTCCCCAGCACAGAGCTGTGTCCCCAGCAGTGGTTTGGCACATGGTGAAAGGTCATGACAGCACCCAGGAGCTTGGCACTGCCCGGGCACCCCATGGCCCACGGTGGCTCCCTCTAAGCTGGCCAGACCACAGCAAGGTGCAGGGGTCAGTGTCCAAATGGCCCCAGAGCGAGKGAAAAGCTCTGCAAGACTTGGGGCCAGAGCAGCAAAGTTCCATCAGGCAAACAGGAAATAAAACCACAGGAAAATTCAGATTTAAGGCTACTTACACTGAACAGCTGTTCTTACCCGGGGTAGCAGATGCCCTCCCCAACAAACAACACTTGAGGTAAAAAGGAGGCACTTAGGTAACTGCCTTCTCCAGAGTGCTAGAAAATGCAGGCAGGCTTCGGCGAAAGCAGTGAAACAGCTCTTGCTTATAATAGCAGAGAACCCGGTTTAAGTGCTCAAGTTTGTAGGAATGTAAGGAAAATGGGGAAGTACATGGGATAAATGCTGAAATGCAAGTTGTTTTACTAAATAATTTACTTGCAGAGCAGAAACGGGGCACTATCTCCAGCACTAAATTTCAGTTTTCTTGCAACAAGTTGATACTATCCATGTGTGTGTTGGTGCAGGACAAGATCAGATCCCACTGTTTCCCTCAGCAGACATTTGAAAAGGGATTTGCAGCCCCAGCCATGAAGTCTCGGACTCTCCTCCACACCCTGGGCTCCCACTACAGCACACACAGATTCCTCAGGAGACCCAGCTGCCACTCCAGTGACACCGGGCTCCCTGCAGGGGACAGAGGAGGTTTCCAAAGGAGGATGATCCTCACTGCCTCAGGAGCAGCGAAGAGGCTCTTACTCAGACCCTGCAGAACCAACAGTCTGSGGCACAGGAAGGTGGCAAAAGATTTCTCCTGATAGTGGATTTGGAAATGGCCTGAGAGACCATATTCTGCTCCTAAGGGGTTTATGCCACACACAGGGGGCACAGGTTCACGAGGACTTCCTTGGCTGTCAAGGCAGCCAACTTCAGCACAGTTCATCAGCTTTTGTGCTGTGGGAGACTTGTGACTGACACACATGCACATCACACCAGTCCTTCCTCGGGGCTGGACACATCAGATGGAAGCACATGACACTGTAAGAGTTTCATTTAATATTGCCCCTGCAAGGGGCTTCACTGTAACAGGAACGAGAAGGCATCTTTGCCAGGAGCTGCCAAGGGCCTAAAGACTCCAGACAGTAACAGTGCCTCCAGGAAACAACAGCCAGAGGATGAAGGAGCAAGTCCAAGCAGCTCTGGAATAGCCAAGTCCAAAGATTGAGAGTTGCTCCAGACAAGCCCTGGTTGGTGCTGGAGGCAGAGGGCTTTGGCCACKGTGGCAGTGCTGGAGGCAGCAGACTCACGAGCGGCTCCGGTCTTCGTGGYTGCCTACAATCATTTTGCTGTAGAGTTTCTGTTGCTCCTCCTTGAATGCATCTTTCACCTTCTCCCTTTTCAGTCCTCCATCCCTGGGGAGAGAGTCACGTCAGAGGGGCTGCAGGCAGGCACCACCTTTGGCTGGGATTGCTCAGGGCTGCCCCTGTAGCACATGCTGCCAGGGCACACYGCAGACCACCCGACCCCAAAGGGCATCACTTTCTTACCTGGTTCTGCCAGGAGCTGCCCACAGCTCTGCACTGTGCTCTAAAGAGCAGCTCTGCCAGAAACAGGAACTACTCTGATACCACTACAGGAGGCTGACTGCCTGCCTCCCAGGCTCTGAGACTTCAGTGCCTGGCAAAGGAACTGCCAAGCTGGACACACCTTGCTGAGCASAAACAGCTCAAACCCAGGGCGTCCCCAAGCAAGCTACAACCACAGAACAAAGCCCTGATGCCCAGCACACAGAAGCAGCTTTGGTCCCCAGYACAAAAGAACATTCCTCCACAGGCCTGCTCGACCCTAGGCAAGACACACGTGAAGCTCTACAGCCCACGAGCACGTGCCAGGACCAAGAAGAAAGGAACTCTGGCACCAGGAAAAGCCTGCATGGACTCACCAGAGCAGATCCACAAGGCCCCCTTGCCTGGCAATGGCTGACTTCACTCGATTGGCGAACTGCACTGCATCCTCTTCAGGCTGTGGCAAAGTAAAACTGTTCAGCAGGAGCAAAGGGCCAAACAGGAACGTGATCAGACAGGCTGGGTTCACCTTACTGACCTGTCTGGTCATTGGGGGCAGGTACCAGACACTGCAGACAATGGCCCAGCTGGTCATCATCCTGAGGAGGTAGGTCACCATGCCATACTTGCTGCTGTTCCAAAAGGCATCTCCAAACTGTGGGTCATACTATAAAGGCAGAAGAGTTCCTGGAGGTCAGGCAGAGGTTGCACTCTCTCTGAGGCTGCACTTCCACCCCAAGCTTGGCTACAGGTCAGCTCTCCCAAGGCACTACACCRAGTGACCTTGGCTTTCCTGTGCCCTCAGACCAGGCTGGACAGAGATACAGAGGGACAGACAGACTTGTGCCTTAAGAAAGTTGCCTTCTCATACCTTGATGGCTACAGGGTAAACTGTGGCTCCGATTTCAAAGCTCCCCTTTTTGAACATCATCACAGATGTGTTGTTGATGCATGTTCCTGTAAGAGGCAAGCACAATCTTAACTTTCCTCTGCAATTCAGTTCAGAAGTCTAAAGTACAGGCTTAAGGGCAGGGCCACAGGAACTCAGCAACTCTCCCCTAACTCTCAGTCCAAGCCCTGTTCTCTGTGTGCACAGAAYGGGTCACCAGGACATCATCTATGACTCCTGCATTCTGAGCTCAGTCAGCTCTAAAGATGTCCCTTTTGTCCCAGTGAAGGGGTCAGGCCCTTGGCTGTGTAAGAAGGAAGGGAACAGAGATGCGGTGCCATCTCAAGGTACCCTCTCCACCTGGTGCTTGTCTGGCCTGGTTGCACTCACCTTCTGGAAAAATAAGAATAGGCAATTTGCTTTTGTCCTGGACATGTTCTGTGAGCCTAAAAAGAAAAGTGTCAAAAATTAGCAGAGGGAACAAAAGCTCTCACTAGCAATGCACACAGTGTAAGAGTCCTTGGCCTGCAGTCACCAGGGACTCTCAGGGTGCCAACAAGAGGGGAACAATCTCCCAGCACCCACGAGGTCATGCAGTGCCCTGCTCCCCCAGCCCCGTCCCTGGGCAGTGACTGTCACACCTTCTGGCCACGAGGTGACGATCCTTGACCTCWGAACGCTCGAACCACACGTGGGGACAAGCTTTCACCATGGCTCTCTGTATCACACCCATGAGGCCTCCATGGATCTGCCCCACCTGAACAGGGCAAGAGCACACAAGTTACAAGAGCTGGGCACACATGAAAGTCAAGGCAGCACTSAGTTTCACAGCCAAACTGAGGTTCATCTTCCTACGCTACCCTGTAAAGGCTAAGAGGCCAAGTCCCTGGCTCTGACTTGAAGGACAGATACAGCAAACCTCAAGTGCTTTTCCCATTGCAGGAGRTCCAGCTGGGGAAGCACTCTGCTCTTCCAACAACAGCAAAGCCTAGAGTTCCTGCAAAGCTGTGCCCGCAGACCATTGGCCCCCCAAGTTCCAGGCTGAGCTTGCACAAGAGCCATGCACAAGAGAGTGGGACAGTTCCCTGCCATGTGATGCAGGGAGAAGTAGTTCTGCATGTTCMAAGGGTTCCTGCTGCCCCACACAAGGTTTGCTGCCCCTCCATGCAGGAGCCAGGTCCTGGCAGGCAGGGGGTTCCTCACCATGGCGTAGTAGCCATCGCTGGCCAGGATGATCACATCAATGGGAGAGGTGTGGTTGGCCACACAGATGCCTCCATTCCGGGGTCTGTTTTCTCTGAACGCAGAACAAAGGGAGAGGTGAGGAGAGAGAAAGGGAGCCTGGGCCTGCCCAAGGGCTGGCATGCAGCAGCCAGGCCTTACCGGTCGTGGTAGGTGATGATGGCTGTCAGGGCCCGCACGCAGATGCGGTAACACATCAGGTGAACGTGTTTGCTCAGGAAATCCTTGCACCTGCAGCTCAGACAGAGACCGTTACTGCCCATCCTACAAGCTCCCCGTGACAGCAGCACTGCACCCAGCTGCCCCAGGCTGGGAGATCCAGCCAAGCCTTCAGGTCTGTGCCACAGAAACACAGCAYGTCCTGGCCTTTGCCATCAGCTTATGATCACTAATTCTTAACTCATGAGAATGAAATTTTGGCCTTTGCTCTTTTCCATTATTACTCCTTTCAGAGGCCAGGGCTGAGYGCTCCACCACAGACTTAGTGCTCACATCTAGGCCCTTTGTGYAAAATTACAGGGTGTCCATTCCTGAGAAGCCACAGCTGCCAGGACCACCTGCTGTGTCTGCAGGTGGCAGAACAGAAGGCCTTGCAGGAAAATTTCAGGATTTTCAGGTCTTAAACCGCACGGAGTGCTCCCCATCTGCTCTTCCCTCAAAGATGAACTCACCTTCCATTTGGCAAATACCCCACCACCGTGGTACCAGTCACCAACAAGCTGATGCCAGTAAATGCCAGGGCTATCCTGCAGAAAGAGGGACAGTCCAAGCTGGCAAAGCAGGCCAGCAGCAGCGTGTGCAGGCAGGCCCTGGGCAGCACTCACCGGAGAGGCAGAAGGAAGCAGTAGCGGATGAGCACGCCGAGCCCCCAGAGCACGGTCAGGCGCAGGCTGATGTACTGGAAGTTGTAGTTGGTCCTGCTGAGCAGGTTCCAGGACTCCAGCTCTTCAGCTGAGAACCTTTTGGTCACTTCATCATCCATGATGGTCTCAATGCCTTTGCGGCAGAAATAGAAGATATCTGAGAGCTCAAACTCAGGGGTGTCCAGGGCTTTGCCACTGCCACTCCGCCGCATCTCCTTGATCTCCTCTTCCAGTGACGTTGGCTCCTTTGCAATGATACCTGCAACAGCCAYAGGCAGCTCTGAGCAAAGTGGGACTTGCCTGTTCAAAGAGAGACAAAAGCCAAGGCCCTTCCTCACCTGCCCTACTCAGGATCCCCTTCCCTTCTCCAGTCCAGACAGGCATAAACCAGTACCACCCACTATCTAGAAATGAAGCACTCCTGGGCTGCTTTCCTATCCTTCTTTTGAAACAGAGCTCTCCAGAACTTCCTCCAACCCATCTCCATCCCAGCAGACCTCAGCTGCTCGGAGACACCTGCTTTACCCCACCTCCCCAAGGGAATTTGAARTCCCCGTGTAGCCATGCAGGGCAGGATCTCACCATTGACATAGGGCTTGTACAACGGATGGTTCTTCTCCTTGGCACCACGCTCTATTCTCAGTGTGGCCCACTGCAAGACACACAGGACAACCAAGATTTGCAAGGCCTGTAGCTCCACATTGTACTGACTGCTCTACAGTTGACTTCCAGGAAGGACCACGGCTCAGGGGAGAAGATGGGTGCTGTTTTTCAACCCTTGTTTCTTCCAAAGTCAAAGCAGAGACTGTGTTTTCAGGTTGCTGCTGAAAACATCAGGCTGATGATGGGATGGAAACCTTTCCCTCTGAGTCAGCTAATGGCTGCTGCTTCTCAGCTCAGCARTCTGCCCTAAACAGCAGCAGCAAGCACCCTCAGACAGCTGGTTGCCAAATCCTGTGCCAGGACTACTTGTTCTCTCAGCTTATTTTCAAGGGCACCAGCAAAAGTGCAGGCTGGATTTCTGTGCAGTTTTTCTGCCTGCCCTCCAAGTAACCTTTTTAGCCTGTAATTCCTCGGCATCATGTAGGTCTGGAAGGACAAGCTTCTGAAGGAGGAGTACTTGTGTACAACATGCTGATCTGTGAAGAAGGAAAAGTTGCTGGGAACTCCTGGCATCCCGATCTCAGCCCATGGCAGCACGAGATCAGGAGGCAGCGGTGAGGGAATACTCACTGCATACAGAGTGTCCCTCTCATCTCACAGCTGCCTCTGCCAGAAGTGAACTGCAGCATTGCAGAAGGTTGCCTAAATACTGCCATCCCAAAGACAGGAGAGGAGCTCTGACCTCACAGGAACTAAGCAGCCCATGGAGAAGGCATTCCTTGCAAGGCCAGCACATCTCCATCCTAATTCCCCAGCAGCACAGCAGWGCCACTGCCAGCCAGGCCCCACACCTCGGGCTGGGCTGTGTCCCACAAACTCTGCCCCACGCTGCCCCTCTGGTTCCTAGCACTGCCCTCAAGAGCTGGGAAAATATTCTGGGTAAATAAGAACCCTCCAAAATACAATTCTGAATGATCAAACTTAGTGAGTGGATTTTCCACCAAATCAGTGACCAGCTGTGCATGAATGCTCCTCTATCCCACCAAGATTCTTTAATAAAAGCTGAATTAGACTTCCCAGTCTTTTCAGAAAAAATAGTTCAAAACACCAATATAGGTGTTGAGAATAAATGTTCCTGAATTGAAGGAAGGAAAGAAAGAAGAAAACAACATGAAAAGTTCCATTTGAAACCATTTTTTGGCATGCTTCAGTCAGTAAATTTGTAGTCAGGTCTTCAGATATCTGTGTTAATGAAGCCTCTCACAAAGCCCAGGGTCTTCCCATTCACCCCAGGCTTTTGGGAGGACTCAGGGTTTAAAAAGCTGAGTACTGTGAGCTCCAGGGCTGTCTTCCCAAGCGAGCCAGTACAGGGGACAAGCAGTACTGTTCCAACAGCAGCAGCAGTACCACACATCCTTTGGCAGCATCAACTCCACATTTAAGAGCCTAAAACCTTCCTAGCAAGCACTTTCCCTTTCACCTGGGCTGCCATGGTAGGGTGGTGCASGTTTTACCTACTACTCAGTAGATGTAAGTCTGTCCTGGTCAGGGACTTGCTTCAAGAGGTGTTGGCTCAGAGACAGGCCWTAAAATTAGTCCAGCAAAGGCAGGCAAGGAAACAGCATGAGACCAAGCTGGAAAATTCCACTGGGTCTCTCTGTGCCAAGAGGGTCGGCAAGGGCTGCTGTYGTCCTCCAGAGTGGCAGTACAGACACAGCTCAGCAGGTGACACTCCAGGACAGAAGCAATGTTGAGAGCTCTGGGTTCTGGCTGCAGAGCACTCAGGGCTTGCAGGATGAGAGTCCTGCCTTATCTCCTGTTTTTGCTTCATCCAGATGTGTCCTGGAGAAGAGCAATCTGCTGGCTACAGCCTGGTTCCTCCATATCACACCTTACATCAAGCTGTACCAGAACTCTGCCTTGCCTGGGACAGGAACCCCTCCAAGCTACCCCTCAGACCCTGTTGCACCCGTGCCAAACGCCAAGCCTTGCCAGACTATTTCTTTACTTGAAGACTTACTAGATTAATTACAGGAAAAAAAMCAGCCCAAAACAGCAGTCTTGTAAATTGTACTAGGCTGAGATGAGCCGAACAGGTCATCTGGCACCAGCATGACATAGACAGCCCAACTTTCCACTCCAGTCACCCACAATGCTCTCCTGAGGCAAAAGCCCCTCTTCCTGCCACGACCATGCTTGGATAAACCYCTGCAAACACACACAACATTCTGAAAACATGACTTACCTGAAAAATCTTTAATAAAGTTTTCATGTAAACCTTGCGAATGCCAAAGGAGACTCCAAAAATTGCTGGCACGATGATGAAAACCAGAAGCAGAGTGAAGAGGACAGTTATGGAAATCCCCAAGAGATTAACCACCAGGCTGTCAAAGGGGAGCAGGAAGAACATGGTGAAGGGCCCAGGCAAGGCTGGTGCCCTGCAGCCAGACACAAGGGCTGCTTGCAGCAGTGAACCAGTCCTCCTGTTACTCAGTCTCACACAGGCACCGAGGCTGCAGCCTGCTCACAGACCCCATTCCAAAGTTCTCATCCTTTTGGGGCGCTGACAGAGGGAACGCACCAGGCTCAGGGGGAGCACTTGGGAAGAGAAGCCAACAGTCTGCCAGGAGCTCAGTGAGTTCAGATGGCGCAGGCCAAAGAGCTCAGAGCAGATGGTGCCCACGCTGCTTTGTCCACAGGCATGTGCTGGGCACGGCAGTGACACAAGTGCAGGAATGGATCCCCTCCCAGGCTGCCACTGAGCAAGTCCTGCCGTGGGGCAGCTTGTGGAGAAGCTGGCAGCAGAATCCYCTCCTGGCTGCTGAGAGCATTCAAAGTCTCTTCAGAGGGACAAGGTGGAGTCCATCCCTGAGCCTGCATTGGAGGAGATGGAGGGAGTTGGCACTACCGTGTGTGGAGCTATTATTGTTCTCCCCTGCGCGCCTGCACAGGTCCTCGCATGACGCCTGGAACAAGTTTAATTCTGGAGGTCCCTGGCATCCACTCACGCTGAAGGGTCATTACAGACACGAATGAATTCCGTGTCCCTGGAAAGCTTTCAAACAGCAAGTTGGCTTCTTGGCAAACGAGGCACTCACATGCCACCAGCAGCAGTGGAGGAGAGCAACAGAAGTCAGCAGAYTGGAGAGATGTCAGTGCAGAGAAGGTGGCGGGAGGCCAGGGACAGTGGGCTCTGAAACCTGGAAGGCAGTACTTGGGCTGAGGTCACACCATGCAGAGCAGTTCTCGAAACACAGCAAGACTGAGACCAGTACTCTGGATACTGCCKGGCACAATCAGACTCAGGAATCACCTCCTGCTGCCAGTCATCCTCTATTTTCATACCATGCACACCTCAGATGGAGCAGACTCATTCAGAACCACACCTAAGGCACAGGATACTGCAAACAGGTCTCAAGTACAGGGAAGGAGTGACAGAAAACCCCTCCCCATAACAAAGATCTTATCACGTCTGTCATTTCAGGGGCATCTGAGAGCACTGAGGAAGCCAGGTACCTAATTCCTGGGAAAGCATCACTTCCTCTGCTCCTATACATCTCATCCCTAGTGACATGGGGCAGATTTACAAACAGCTCAGGACAGGAAATTAGCCTAAGGGGAGAATTACTGCTGATGATTAGTCAAAGGGGAACTTGACAGGGCACAGGGACCAGTCAAAAGTCACGCAYCCATAGGGCCAACGGTGGCTTGTGACAAAACATGAGTCTGCTCAGGGGAGACTTCCCTCCRGACACCACCTTCACCTGGCTACGGAGTGTCAGCCTGAGGAAGGGATTTATCAGGTACCTGACAAGCACACAGAGCAAAGGCGAGTCTGTAAAGAGCCTCTTGTTCCCGGTCCAGCTGCCGGTTAAACACTGCTATACCATCGATGTTAAGAATATTGTTAGTGCTCCAAAGCCATACGCACAGACCATGTACTGGAGAGGAGCTCGTCAGCCACACGTGCAGCTGCCCATTMTGCTGCAGCTGTCACCCGTAGGAACTCCCGATGGCAAACTGGTCAGACCGGGCCCCGAGCCGCCGTGAGGGACTCAGCGCTGCTCCAGTGCCCGAGTCACCCGCACGGCGGATTCCACGTGTGCTGCAGGGCTGCCCGCGGGCTCCCGGCGGCTCGGGGCTGGCAGCGGCCCGTCCGCACCGCCCGGGGCCGGGGCACAGCCGGGGAGGCACGGACAGGGAGGAACAACCGGGGCACAGCCGGGAACAAGGCACGGCCGGGAAGGGACAGCCAGGGAGGCAGAGCCGGGGCACGGCCGCGGAGGAACGGCCGGGGAGGCACAGCCGGGGAGGCACAGCCAGGGAGACACAGACGGGAACGCACAACCGGGGAGGCCCGGCCGGCACCGACCGCAGCCGCATCGCTTCTTTGGGGCTGCAGCGCCCGAGCAGCGCCCGCCCGCTCGGGACAGCGGCGTAACGGCCCGCCTGGGGCCGGGGATGGCGAGGGCCGCCCTCAGCTGCTCCCCGGGATCGCGGCCCGCTCGGGGCTCGGCCTTGCCCGCGACCTTCGTCCTCGGTGCGCGCGGGGGCGGCGCGGGGACACTGCGGCGTGGCCGCACCGCGCTCGGGAGGCCGCGGCCCGGGCAGAACCGTGTGCGGGCGGCCCGGGCCCCGTCGGGCGCACCGGCCTCGCCGGTGGAGCCCGGGCCCGTGCGGGGCGGGAGGGGAGCGGGGAGCGC
>NW_026623944.1:175606-177811 GCF_030028575.1 Malurus melanocephalus
GGCAGCGGGAGCACCGAGCCCCTCCACACCCGCACAAGGCACTCGGCAGCACCGGCCCCGCGGCTCCCGGGCTGGCTCAGATGGGGCCGSGGGGCCCAGCCCACAGCCCTTGTCACTCTCTACTTTCCTTGTGTTGCCTTGAGAACCTACATGCAGGTGTCACTCCAAGCAGCRGCTTCCAGCCTCTGTAAGCAGCTGGAGCCAGCAGTGAAGAGGCAYCTGCAGAGAATGGCAGCTGCTGATAGAGCAGAGGGCACGAAGGAGCTAACRAAACCATGAGCAGCATTAGCTGACCCCTCCCCAAAGACCTTTGCACCAGTCAGGACAAAAAGGGGACCTACATCTCTCCACACACTGCCTTCCTACCAATASGGAGCCTGGGTTTCTGAACGCCKCCAGGTCTGCAGGTGAGAAAGGACKAGAGCAGCAGCTCCAGCGGTGCCAAGCTGCTCCCAGGCCCTGCTGGCACTCTTCACGGCCTGGGACGGAGGGCGGATCATGCCCACATGGCAGATCTTGTAGTTCTTCCCATGGTTGTTGTCCCAGTGGGTCTTTTGCCCACATTGGAAGGAGATGCAGAACTCTGTGGCCCTACGGGAGATGGATGGCTTGGGCAGGGTAAGCTCAAAAGAGAAGATATCTGTGTCAGCTGAGCCATACGTGCTGTGCATGTACTGGCAGGAGATGTCCCGSAAGCTCTTCCAGCCGTCGAAGGTGATGCGGACTGTCACTTTCTTCTCGTACTCAATGTTTCTAACCTTCACTGTGCCTGACAGCACACGGTCCTGGATCAGACAGCTCTCCAGGCAGACAAAGTTGCTGTGTAGGCTTTTGCGGAAAGCCACATAGTCTGCAGATGGCTGTGGGAAGTCCAGCACATACCTGCCCACTTCTGGGCACGAGTCCCACAGCCTAGGTCGCAAACAGGCAAGATCGGACAGGGCATGCTGCAAATCACAGAGGTCCTCCTCAATCTTTGAGAAGAAGCGGACAGCTGTCAGTGAGAGCCCCTTCATATCAGCAAACACAACCCGCTTCTTCTTCTGGCCCTTGGAGCTCTTGGTACTGTCTCTCCATTCCGGCTCAGGGTCTGTGCTCAGCTTCTGGTTGAGACAAGATCGAAGGGGTTTGCGGCCTCGGTTGCCCCGCAGCTCCTCGTAGGAGTGCAGCAGCTTGCGGATGGGGGGCGAGTGGCTCAGGCAGAGCCGCACGGCCAGGTCCACGGGCATGGCTGGGGGCGCGACAGCCGGCCCGCTGCACACCTGGAAAAGCCTAGAGGCGAAAAGGGGGTCAGGCAGAGCGGCCCCAGCCCCGGCGAGCCCCCGGCCCCACCCGCCCCGGCCCCGCTCACTCGCCGCAGCTCATCCCGTCCCGTCCCGTCCCGTCCGCTCCGCTCCCGCCGCGGCGGCTCCACCTCAATGGAGCCGTGGGAGCGCCCGCGGCCGCCACGGCCCGCATCAGCCAATCAGAGCCGCCGGCACGGCCCGCGCCAGCCAATCAGAGCCGCCGGCACGGCCCGCGCCAGCCAATCAGGGCCGCCGGCACGGCCCGCGCCAGCCAATCAGGGCCGCCGGCACGGCCCGCACCAGCCAATCAGAGCCGCCGCCGCACCCCCGCGAGCCACGCGCCACGCCCCCCCCGCGCGACCGCGCTGGGACCGGGCCGGGACAGCCCGGGACAGACCGGAGAGTGAACCGGGACAGCCCGGGACAGCCCGGGACAGCCCGGGACAGACCGGAGAGTGAACCGGGACAGACCGGAGAGTGAACCGGGACAGCCCGGGACAGAGCGGGACAGACCGGAGAGCCACCGGTACCGGCCCCACTCGGGAACAGGGCACAGCGCAGCCTTCTGCTGCATCAGGCACGGGCCAACAGCACAGAAGTGGCTCCTGGTGCCAGAAAAACACGAGTGCTTTGGAAGGACCAATGTCTGTAGAACTATCGACACCAGGAGGGAGCTCTGGGGGAAAGAGGAGTATGTTCCTCTCACACAGTCTTTAAAGGGAACGGCTTGGACTGGTTTGATACATCCCTTTTCAGGTGCTTCTCCAAAGACAGCTATTTCCAGAGTGTCTTAAGCAGAGAAAATCCCAGACCCTTAGCTCATTAGCTACCAACTCACAAACTTCTTACCCTAGATGTGTGTGCACTGAGAAGGAAATTTGCACACACCCAAGCAGGCAAGAGACACTGTGGTGTCCCT
>NW_026623944.1:180021-181553 GCF_030028575.1 Malurus melanocephalus
CATACTGAAGCTTTCCAGACACTGCCCTCTGACTCGCCACTTTGCACTTTTTCTATTGAACAAGTCTCCCTGGTGCAAGGAGCTGAAGACTCTGCTGCAGAAATCCAATACAGAGCACTAGTCTGATACAAAGCAGCACGGTAACACACAAAGCATAGAAGGTGATGCAAAAAAAAAAAGACTCCTATTCTCATGCTGCAGCGAGAGACCCTTCTGGGAAAGCTCTGCCAGCCTCAGTATGTTTATGAACAACATGGAGGCACCACATAACCTCCAAGCTTATGAAATTCCTCATGGCTCTTCTGCAGTGCTCAGCTGCTGATCATGCAGGCTGTCGTACTACARGGGCTCTGCTCACTCTGCATTCACTGACCAGGGCATCCTTGAACTTGAGGATGAACTGTAACAGTAGTGCAATCTCCCTGMAGCAGCCAGTCCAAAGAAACAGGTTGGAAAAGGCTGAAGAAGCAGTAAGGCCTCACAAACCCCCTTGCTGGACCCAATCTACATGCAGTGCCAAGAGGTACAGGAGCAACACTTCAGCTTCACTCCAGGCAAGACCTGCTTAGGTGTCAAGCTTGCACAAAGGTCGTGCTTGTAGCAGAACTGCAGATCAAAACATGAATTTCCCACAAAGACACCATGGCTGTGGCACAAACACCCTCAGCRTGAACCAGTTGCTCTGGCTTAGAAGAGGCCAATGACAAGCCTGCAAATGCTATCTGACATTCCCAAAGCTGTGATCACAATTACACCATTCACAATCTGATCAGAGACAACACAGCGACCTGGGGCTCCTACAGGCACTCACTACCAGGGCAAGACATGCCAGTATCAGCACACAGTCCAGGCAACAATTCTAAATGGAGGCCTACTCTGCAGGCAGATCTGATATAATAGCAAGGTGGGTATTTTACATAGATAGTACTCCTTATGTCAAAATGCCAGGAAAAAGCAGCATAACTCATCCTTGGCCCTATGAGAGAAGRGAATGGTGCAAGTGTATCCACACAGAGACTGAGGCTGCACACTGAGAACACAGCTTGTGGAGCCTGCCCTGTTCAAAAGGTTTTCCCAGAGGACAGAGGGGATCTGACCCAGGCAGCCCCACGGGGAACTTCTGCTGAGCCGTGTGCTGGGGCAGGCAGAGGAGATGTGTGGAGGCTGCTCCTCGCAGCAAGCACTCACTCACCTCTCAGATGAGCTGCACAGCTCCTGAGGCCACCAGAGGGGCCACGGTCCTGTAGCGGATCAGGTGCTGCGAGCCCTCCTCCAGACTGATGGCATATTCCCTGCAGAGACAGGGGRATGTGCAGCTGGGAGCTGAGTACACCAGCAGTAACAGTGACTGATGCCTGTGCCACACGGGGAGTGCCCACCTACCTCTGCTCATCTGTTTCTGGCTCCACCAGGATGTTCTCCTGCGGCTCCAGCACCCTCAGAAATACAAAGGAGTCCAGGTTGGGCTTTGGAACTGCAGACAAGATTGAGAGCACAAGCTCAGCCCTCAGTTCTGTTTCTCTGCAGAACAC
>NW_026623944.1:183173-184576 GCF_030028575.1 Malurus melanocephalus
TTCAAAGAAACTTGGATAAGCTTTGTTTCAGAGAGAGGGAAGCAGACAGTCCTGGCACTCCCTGGGAGCCTCAGGAATGTTTTTACCAGACCGGGCACCCAGGGCCTGCCTGTGCCACCACCCCCGCCTGAGAACTCACCATATGGTCCAGCTGCTCCACAACACACTCGATTATTTCAGGTTTGCTCTCCAGCAGTTCTGGAGCAAATTTCTCGTTCAGCCAGGCCTGAAAGAAGGCAGGCTGTCAGGCGGGGAGGAGCCCAGCCACACATCCCCCCAGGACAGGGTCAAAGCGCGGCCCCGGCGCTCGGCAGCCCCGGCCCGGCCCCGGGCACCTGCTCCAGGCTGTGGATCAGCTGTGCCGGGGTCAGCACCATCTCCTCGCTGTCGCTGTCGCTGTCGCTGTCCCCGCCGGCCGCCGCCATCGCTCCCGCCAAACCGCCGCCCCTCAGAGCCGCGCACGCGCAACAGCCCGCGACACCCACACCGAGTGGCGGCACAGTGGTTTTGGTCAATCAGAAAACTGATTCAGGCTGCACCTTTTCCGTCCGCGAAGGAGGCGAACTGAAAAACCCATCTTTGTGGGCAAATGAGAATGCAAATTAAAGCCGCCGCCGCTGCTGCGGCCCATCGGGATTGAAACTGCTGCTCTTTCAGCCAATCAGAGAGCGGATTGAAGCTGGCCAATCAAGAGGCGGGTACAAAGATTGAAGCTGGCCAATCAGGAGGCTCCTTTGGCCAGGCCGGAAGTGGAGCAGGCTGCAGTTTCCTCGACCAATCAGAGAGCAGATTCCATCTGCACCGCCTCAACCTCTGGGCCAATCACGGATTGGATTCACGGTGCTGGTTTTTTGGCCAATCAGGAGGCGGATTACATCTGCAGCTATTTCAGCCAATCAGGGCTCAGCACACATGCGCCCCCCCCCCCCGGCCCAGCCCTGCAGCGCCTCTGCTCCTTCCTGGCCCGGGACCCCGAAATCAGCCTGAAATCAGCCCGAAATCACCCTGAAATGACCCCGAAATCACCCTGAAAATCACCCCGAAATCACCCTGAGAATCACCCTGAAATCACCCCGAAATCACCCTGAAATCACTCCGGAATCACCGTGAGAATCACATTGAAAATCACCCCGAAATCACCCTGAAATGACCCCGAAATCACCCTGAAAATCACCCTGAGAATCACCCCGAAATCACCCTGAAATCGCCCCGTGCCCCACACCACGGCACTGCCACAACAGACCTGGACACAGTTTAAGAAAAGGTTTACTGATCCATCAGTACTTCTGCTAATATTTCAACAGCTGTGAAAGGCAAACACCGTTACAGTTTAGAAAAAAACAAGTTTTATACAATGAAAATATTAATCAAATCTCAAACAAAACCCCAGAGTGGCTGAGGAA
>NW_026623944.1:186421-187925 GCF_030028575.1 Malurus melanocephalus
CCAAAGCAAAGGGAAAAGTCCATGTGAGACACCCCACCAGGTGAGAGCACTGGCCCCAGCCCAGAGCCTGCACAGGAACTCAGTGCTATGTACAGGGGGTTGAGCCTCGTCCCCCTCTGCTAAATTTCAGAGAAGACTGTGCACCAAGCAAAAAAGTTAACACTGCTAAAGGGAGTCCCTTACCAAACTGCAAATGCTTTTACTCAAGTGGAATGTTGGGTTTTTTCCCAGGAGGTATATGCACATAGGAAACACTTTGAGAAAAAAGGAGTCATGCAGCTGACAGCTCAGAGCTGCTTGGACAAGGACACAGAAAACCCATCTGTGAGGAATGAACCTTCTCACACACTCAGTTGGCACTGGGTTCCAAGCTGCTGTGGTTTCAATATTTTCAAAGAAAGATGTGTTATTCATTATTCTCCCCATTTGCTATGAAATGTCTTTACAATTTCAGGCAATAACTACATCAAATGTCTGCAATGTGGCTCGAGAGCTGAAGAAAAAGGAAGCAAAAGCAAGTGCTAAGTTTGCAGTGATGTCATATGTCAAAATCTTCATCAGAACATGAGCTGAGGGTTGCAAATTAAGTAACAGCCAGCTCTTGTTCTCACAACACCRATTTCTGTCCTATCAACACGGTCACTTCGTTCCCCAAACAGAAAAAACAGCATTTCTGGAGGTCACTGGAATACAGGAAGGCTCTTGAGTGCTCTTTCCAGGCACTCACAAAGCTCAGGTTCCACATTTTCATGGTCTTTCCATGTGCCAAATCTTAACATACTAGAACCTGACTGGGGACCAGGACTAAACAAAAAGCAGCAAGACTAATGACAGTCTGGTGTCTCACAGAYCAAGCAAGAGCAGAGCTGCCTCGCTGAGACAAACAAGGAGACAAAAATGTCAAAGCCACACAAGGATACGACTCTTAATCCTCTTTCAATGGGGTCTGTCAGCAGAAGGCCCTGAGGAGCATAGATCTTCTCATTCTGTTCCTGAATGAACTTGGCAATTTTCTTTAGAACCTGGTAATGAAACAGCACAGTAGTCATAATGGTTTCCTTATTGAAGAGTCAGAGCCCCAGCAGTGCCACAGACAGAGCAAYGTGAGACACAAYTGGGCTGATGGCTCCACAGAGCAGGCACTGCCAYGGGACCCAMACTGATCAGTACAACATTTCTGAGGTTCACACACACAGAATTGATTCCACAGGGCTGCAAGGCACAGGACACTCCCCRAGAACCAAGGACCTGCCTGGAGGCTGAATGGAAGCAAACACCAACCTTTTCATAGTGCGTCTCCATGCACAGGAAGATGGTGTAGGCGGTCAGGCAGGCGAGACAGCCCTCCAGGTAGGACTGGCCCCCGAGCTTCTCAGCTTCTGCATAGAGGTTGTTGAGGGTCCGGACCGTCTCCTCAAACTGCTGCCTGTCAATCTGCAGGAGACACGAGTGTCAGGGGCTGTCAGCTGCACACCCCAGAACTGATCAACACCCCTGTGATCCA
>NW_026623944.1:190279-193985 GCF_030028575.1 Malurus melanocephalus
AGGGATTCTGTGCTGTTTGTGGGGAGGGGAGGGAGTTCTGGGCTCCGGGGAGTCCAGGCTGCTTGAATTCAGGGCAGATTTCCCACCGACACGGGCTTCTACCGTGCAGAACCGAAAATGCAAACACTTGGTGCCCGCCCTCAGGGAATCCCTCTGGCTGCAGCACCGATGCCCCTGGGGAAGCTGCACATACACAGGAGAATCATCTTCCTGCTAAAGATCGCACMGAGTTTAAGTGGAAAGTACTTTTTTGGTTTTTTCTTTCACAATCAGGTGAAGCAGAAATAATTAAACAGGGACACAGCCATAGTTATCTTGTACCTGATTGCCAGGGTTCAGTGCTGCAGGGATCACTTTATTGTGCTCTTCTGCTAGTTATTCCTTTTCTTCTGCTCAAGTGTTGATAATTGGCACCTCCTGTCACAGGGGATATAAAATTCCATTTTCATCTTGCACCCCAGGCTGGTCTGTGGACTTTGTGGGCAAACAAATCCCAGGAGTGGCTGCCAGGCTGAACAGAGAATATCCAGAGAGGTGACAGACKGTGTGTGGAGAGAAAGCAGCACACCGCCAGTTTAAAGACACCTTTTCCTGTTTGCTTTTAGTCTTTTTACTCTTAAAGTGGAAACTGCRTTTACATGTACAGAAGGCTGAGGTGTTGGGCCGGGACCAGGCTGTCTCCCCCTTGTTCCTATGTTGGGCACAGTGTGAGGGAGGCAGCGGATTCTGCCTGAGCTCCTGAACCGTCTGTGAACTCTCTGTATCTGCAGTTTCCACTTCATCCCCATCATACCAGTCTGCTCTGGTCCTCTGCAAGAGGACTCTTGATGCCCTTGGGAGCCAAAAGCAGCAAGAAGACCTTGGCAGCACTGAGTTAGTGAACAGTTGGACTCACCAATCCTAGAGGTCTTTTCCACCCTTAGTGCTTGTGCGATTCTGTTTCAGCAGAGGGATAAGCCCCTGGCTCCCACTGCTGAGCTCAGCTGCCAGAAAAGTTCCCCGGGAAGCAGCACAATCTTTGTTTGGTCATTAAAGCAGAAAAAGAGAGGGAATCTTAGGAAATGCTTGAAACGATTAGGTGATCTTAGCTCTAAGGAGCTAAACAAATGCAAAGCAATTCCCCCCTCAGCCCCTCGTGCTGCTGTAGAATGTAATCTCATTTCTAAACACACAATTACAGAAAATAAAAAGAAAAGAAAAGAATAATTAATTTCTGCTTCCTCATGCAAATCCTCTGACCAATCATTTAGGGATCAGGGGCAATTCAGCTTCTTGTGCAAATTCCAAACTGAAGGCCTGAAAAAAAACAAGTGAATGGATTTACTTTTCTAAGAACCAGAATTAACAAAGGTTCCATTTTCCATGGTTATGTGCCTGGCCAGACAGCCCTTGCTGACAAGCTCTCAAAAAACATGTGTTGGTSTGCTGAAAAGGCCCCAGTGTTGACTGACAGACAATTGAAGTGACAAATTGTTTCATTGTACTTGGCAGGGAGAGCGCTGTATTAGATAATTATGGTGAGGAGGGAAGCGACAGGTCACAGGTCAGAAGACACGTCTGACCCTGTTTTCTGAAAGCCCTGAAAGGAGAGGGCTCTGCAGGCCCGGGAGAGCAGCGTGATGCTGCTGGGCTCTCCTTGCTGTGTGATGAACACTAACGAAGCTGGAGTGGGGATGAGTTTGCTCCATGTCCAAAGTGGGTGTGAGGCTCCCTGGCAGCACCCTCCCTGCTGCCCCTCCCTGCTGCAGCACTGCCCAGAGCATTGCTGTCCCCYTCAGCAGGACACTGGGACACTTCCATGGTTCCTGCAGGAACCTCGGCAGCTCCGTGATCKGAACTGGCAGCAGAAAGCACCCGAGTCCCATCCCAGGCACGGGGGCACCGCGCTTTCCTTTGCCAGCCGCCAGCACCAGCAGGACCAACCCCTTCCTGCTGGGGCCTGCTTTTCTTGCTAGCTACAACTAATAGTTATTGAAGCTTCTCTCCTGCCACAGAAATAAAATATGGCATGGAATCACAGCACAGCTACTCCATTGAGAGCAATGCTACACTGAGTAATACCAATAATTCAAAACAGATGAGCCAAACGCTCAAGCACTATGGGCTCAGTATCCCAGSCTGCCCTGACCCCTGGAATTCGCTGAAAGTTACCTTGAGACTCGCCAGAACGCTTYGTAACTTCTGTGAGGGTTATTTATTGCAAAGTCATAAATATTTGTTATGGATTTTCTCCATCAATCTACAAAATTAATTAGGTTAGAAAAAATGTATGTTTTTGGATTTTGGGCGTGTGTTTCTCAGGCAGGGGGGAAAGCGTTGATCTCCATTGTGCAGAAGATAGGCTGCTGCAGAGCTTTGGGCTCTGCTGCCTGTGCTAATTAATTCCCTTCCACAAACAGTTTCAAATGCACAGTTGAGAAAGGAAAGAGAGGGAAGAGATTCTTCTTTAAATCTCTTCTAAAATCTTTCATAAAATTATTTATGGGGGAAAGAAAATTCTGTTTCCCTCTCCTCCCTCCCAGATGCCCTGCCAGTCCATTAAAAACCTGAAATTCAAAGGCAACGTGTGCCCCAGGAAATCAGCCTTAAGTCAACATCTCGCAGTCTACCTCAGAAGCCAGTGCTGGCAGCAGCTACGTGAGGAGATGAGGGAGAGTGCCCAGCCTCCTGTTTCCATCCCAAGGCAAAGCTGCCCTGGGGAAAGTCGCCCCATTTTCCCACTGTTAAAAAGAGGAGGGAGAGCAGGACTGCCCCTCCTTGCAAGCATTTCTTTTAACCAAGTTTTATTCAGAAAAGCKCTTAAGCGAGACTTTAACTTTGAGGATGCTACAGTGGGATTTGAGCCCAGGCAGATGCTCTGTCTGGTGGTGAGGGAGTGACAATGCCAAGTGGGGCAAGTTCTTCCCCAGAGGGTGCTCGGGCACTGAACAGGCTCCCCAGGACAGAGGCCATGGCCCCCTCCTGCCAGAGCTGAACGAGTGTTTGGACAATGCTCTCAGGCACAGGGTGGGGCAGGGCCAGGCAGYTGGACTTGGATGATCCTTGTGGGTCCCTTTTAATGAAGCCTTGAGGATGCTGCACCTTTCCAGCCACTGACAAGTGACTGCATGGGACAGTGTGTCCTGACGGCAATTCACACGGGACACCGGCTCCTGTGCTCCTAGGGCTGCTGGTCCTGCCACCAAAACCTCCTGAAAAGGTTTGCATGAATGAGCTAATCTAGCTTTGTTTCTGCTCCCATGATTTGCCCTTTACCCTTTGGCCTTTGCCCAGCTCTGTGGCCACAGGAGCTAGAGTTTGGCCACAGATGACTGCACAGCTGGCCAGATGCTCATTGTGCATGGCACAAAGAGCCATGGTGGGACCTGCAGCTCCTGCTTCTCCCCAGCCCCAGCCACTGCCACGCTGGGTAAAACACCAAATGCAGCGATTCTTTCTACTGCAAGGAAGGTTTCAGTGCAGTCCAGTGTGTGGCTGTGTGCAATGCTTCCTGGTGCCAGGGAAAAGGAATGCTGCTTCCCGTGTACTTGGTGCTGTGCCCTGTCTCATTCTGCTTTTCTTCCCCTGTACCTGTGCTGCAAACCCAAACTCTGCCAGCCCTGGCTCTCCCTCCTCGCTGAGAGCCCATGGTGCCGGGGGACCCAGAACTGTGGCCAGTGCTGAGGAGCTGTGGGTGGACCCAGAACTGTGGCCAGTGCTGAGGAGC
>NW_026623944.1:194318-221193 GCF_030028575.1 Malurus melanocephalus
ATGAGTATCCTAGGAAGGAATAGCTGCCTCTCTTGTTCCTTGTGTACCTACATGGGACTCCGCCTGGTGCAGGTGATTGCTCTGGCCAGGTTCAAAAGCAACATGACTGAGGGCTTTTTGTGGAGGTGTGTGTCCAAGTGCATCTAGATGTCAGTGACAGCCCAGACTCCATGTCCAGCTGTGGGGACATGTGTGTGCCAGCTTGGGCACCACRTGCACACCCGCCTGTGCTGGCCATTGCCACTGGACACAGGCTCTGGGCTGGGTAACAGCAGCAGGAAAAGTGGAGAGAGGGCGCATGACAGGAGGAGCTATTTGTTCAATTATTTACCAGATGTGTACACTGTACTAAAGACTTGTAAACATACTTTAATGGCCAGCTGTAAATCCAGGCAGTAACTGCCAGCTTCATCTCCATTAGATGTGTCTTAAGAACAGCAGAGGAAAGGCTCTGAATCACTTTGTTATAGGCTCTGTCAGCTCTGCAATTATGCATGTAAATCAAACAACCAATGTCTTCAGGTCAAAATTATTTGAACGTCAGGAAAGGTTTTATGGCCAGCAACTTCTCATTTGCTGGGTTGCTTACAGTTCCATGTCTTTCACAGATGGCATCTCCAGAACTTTGGGTTTCTGTCCCAGTGCCCCAAGTGTGTGGCTGTGTTTTTACTGACTRTGTTGGAAGTCTCTTTTGTTAATCACTGAAGCACAGCATCATTAGTGAGAAGTGCAGTGTACACAAAGAGGAACTTGCCAAATTACTAATAAGCAGAAACTCCATCCATCTTAATGAGACAGGGATAAGAAAATAGCAACCTAGAATATACACAATGGATCTTTCCAATCTGTTTATTTGTTCCTGTTAGAAAGTAGTTCTGAACTCCATCTCTTGCCCTGCTTGGAGATTATCACATGGTTTCCAAACCACAGGCATCTTATGCTCTTGCAAATCCTTTACCATGAGAAGGATAAATAAATAAATAAGTGGACAGACACGTCAAAAATGTTTAGAGGGAAGAGGGCAGATAGGATTGCYGCAGAGCAAGAAGCATGAAGCAGGTGTTTCCTCATAGTGGGCTGTCTCCTGCTCTCTTCCTCTGGGATCCTCACAAAAGCAGCCAAGGGTCCCCATGTCCTCWGGCATCACTCTTGGGCCGAGACTGCCACCATGCCAGCCCAGCAGTGTGATTTACAGCTACGCAGCGACCAGCAGCACTTCCCGAGGTTACTCTGGCAACCCAGAAGGGGTTTGCACCCACACCAATGTGCCTGCACATCTGTGGTCCCCAGCCACATTTTTCTTTTGTTGGGTAAGGAACAACTKGCAGTGCCTTTCACACACACAGCCCGGCTGCTGCTGTTTTATTGAACACCAGCGCTTGCTGTATTTTATCCAGGCAAACTTTATATATGGTACAGACRCTCTCAGCAGCCTGCACCTGGTCCAGGGCAAAGCTGAGCCTAGTGTAGAAGAATGTGCTGTAATGCAGCAAATTATTACAGGATAAATATTTATAAGCCCCTGTAAACATTTGCCATTGGTTGCCTCCTGGGACTAGGGGCAGACAGTCAGAGTTTCAGCAGTKCTGAAGTATTAGCTCTTGTAGTCCTTTATATGTTATCTCAGCTAGTAAACCCATTGTTGATCACGTATAGTTATAACATTTAATGGTGCTAATTTCACACAAACAGGAGACATTGGTTGCAATGGTTGCATGCCTTGATCTTGGCCCTGCTGCTGGCCAGCTCTTGCTGGAGGTGTGTCCTGCAGTCCCGGGGGCACTGGGCACCTGGCTGAGGCACCAAAGCTGCAAAACKTCCCTGTGCAGGTTCTCTTATAATGGGATAAGGGAGTGTTCCTGGCTGCACCAGTGTTATTGGAGTCTTGGAACAATCTGCTGGGAAAATTAGAAAACACATGGCAAAACCAACATCCTCCTCAGGGGTTAACCCTGGCAGGGGCTGTCACCTCTCCGTGGGCTGAGGGAGTCCTGTCTAAAGGAAATATTCCCCGGGGGTGTCCAGAAGCTGTCCTGCTGCAGGGGTGGCCTGGCAGGGTGTGTGCTCCATGTGGGCAGGTGGGCTGCCTCTGCTGGTGCATCCTCTCTGCCCCAGAGGGAGCATGGGCACCGAGGGACAGTGTGAACCCTGGCACAGCACTGCGGGGACTTGTAGCCAGCTCGTTTCATCTCCCCTGTCACTGCTGCCTCTGCTGGGGCTGAAATGGGGCTCATGCAGTGGTGGGAAACTGGAGCAGAAATGCCAGGGCAGGCAGGGCCATGACTCCTCCATGCCCTCAAGTGCAGAAGTGAAACAATGAGCCCTGGGCAATAGTGCTTGTTGCATGGGAGTATCTGGGGGCTCCACTTTGCTGCTCATGCACGAAAGCCAGTCATTTGGCAAAAATCAGCTCACTTAGCAGGCTTTGTTCATAAAGAGCCAGGGCCTGAATGGGCTCAGGGCTAATATATTCTATTATCCCATGCCTGCCTGTTTCCCCAGGGCAGCATGCAGGGAAAGGCGCATTCCAGCACGAGGTGGTCAGGGCAGAGTGTGCCCAGTGTGGGCAGAGAGCACAGGACAGGAAGGAGAAAACCGCTGCCAGCAGCATGGGGACATGTCACCTGCCACCCCTCCTTGTCACACTGAGCACCCACTGCAGGTGGACACCGAGCAGGGCATGAGGGCAGAGTGTCTGGTCCTGCAGGCTGCTGGGATGAACAATGGAGCCAGGAATAGGCACGGTTAATTGGACTGGGCTTTTCACAGGGCAAAAGAGGTCTTGGGACAGCCGGAATGGTGTGTGGTGCAAAGCCTCTCATTATTCAATAAGAAAATGTTAGCCCCTGTGGGAAAGGCGGCAATAAATGGCTATGACATTAGAGACTAGGCAGAGATTTAAGAAGCACTGGGCTACATAATTATGAAGAGAAATGGCTACACAGGCTTCACTCAGAAAAGTTCATACTTAGTTGGAAGAGGTTTGTTGGGAGAACAGCCCTTCTTGGGCAGCTGCTTTCTAAGAAGTCTTATACTGTGTATTAAGCAACTTAGTGACCTAGACCAGAGCTGTWAACATTTTCTTTTGTTTTGKKTTTTTTTTTTCCTCCTTCTCCGTGATTTCTTTTCTTTTTAAAGAAAAAAATGGTTTGCCAGCAATTGTATTTGCTGTTCAATTGTATTTCAGTTTACAATTTACTCTTGGATTCCCATTCAGGCGCTGCTGTCATGAATGTGAGTATCAGCCAGCGAAGAGAGAAGGGAGCCAGTAAAGACCTTCCCTGGGCCAAGTTCAGGAACTGTCCAGGCCATGCACGTGGTCAAATTTAGCAGCCCAGGCATGCTGAACTGTAGCTTTCCTGCTTGCATCAAGAGCCATGAACTGTGGCAGCTCAGCCGCTACTGTTCAGTGTGTCAGAGCTGCAGCCATGCCCACTGGACAGTGTGGGACACTCCAGGGCACAAATCCCTGGAGTGACCATAACAGCCCATTTACCTGGTGCCGTGTGTTTTTTGCTGACCTGAAGCTAACCGGAGCCCTGACTGCAGTTTTATTACAGTGTTACTGCTGKTGCCTTTGGAGAGCTCTCCAACTTTTGAACAAGCGTTTCCCAAGTCCCACCTTGCCTGCCTACCGATGATATTCCTATCACATGCCTCAGCCTGGAAGAGAAGCATCATAGCACTGCCAAAGTCAAACATACCCATTGCTGCTCTGCAAATAGAGAGGCTCTGGACTTTCCTGTGAGCTTGCCAWGGAAAATGGAGAGGCACTGACACAGTTTGGTTCTCAGCCAGAGACTTGTGTCCATGGATGTAACACCTGAGTGCAAGTAAAGATGCTTGAATAAAGCTTCGAGCAGATCAGTGCCCTATTCCACATCACACCTGTTTCATGGGACACAGCATTATTTTCTAATAATTTCAGTGTTCCTAAACTGGTTTTAGTAAAAGCAAAATGCCCGAATGTCTCAAGGAATGAGAAGTTCATTTTCTGTTTCTTGGTGCTAACAGTGATCTGTGCTTTGCCACCATTTCTTGAGCCCAGGTAGAAGGAGAGAGCCTGCTTCATSGAACTGCCTGTTTCATTCCGCAGGTCCCTTGTTTATTGCTAAATTCTTCACTTCATTAGCGGTGCTAACTGACTGCTCTCTTCTGCTGGTGCTCAGGTGAAAGTGGCTCTTTCAGGCTTCCAGGCTGCAGAGYCTCTTCCATTTAGCGCTCAATGAGGTGTGGTTCCTGTTTTGAATAGTACCAGCTGTTGGAGCCAGAGGCAGCAGCCGGGAGGGGAGCTTTGGGGAGATCCAGACTGGGACAGGGACCTGTGAGCACAGGGGCAGAGCTGCGCAATGGCCGATATTGGGCACGATAAGGCAGCTTCTCCCACCCGGCCGGCTCGCACCGAGGAGCACCCGCTGTGGCCCGCAGAGGCACGTCTCCATCCTCCACAGCTCCTCCTCCTCTCCATCCTCCACGCCGGCAGCTCCTGCCTTTGGAGAACAGCGAGTCTCTGCAGGCCCTGGGGAGCACAGCATGGCCATGGACCGGTGCTGCACTGCAACAACAGGGAATGCAGCTCCTGCTCCTCCACACATTTGGAGCCGGGTACCCAGATGCGATACCACCTTACAGAACAGACCCTCTTTCTCTCTCGTGGTTTTTTGTATGTGGTTCCCTCCAACCCCCGATGCCATAGTTTCTGTTAGAATTTGTCTGCTGGGAAATGAGTTCTGCCCSGTCCAGTCCAGGGTCACAGAAACATCTGCAGTCTTGGAACAGCCGCTCACAATCGCCGGGACCTCCCAGAGCCGCCACGGCTTCAGCGCCCGGGAACGGCTCCGGGGCCGGGACGGGACGGGCTGAGGGGCTGAGGAACCGGGACGGGACGGGCTGAGGGGCTGAGGAACCGGAACGGGACGGGCTGAGGGGCTGAGGGGCTGAGGGGACGGGCTGAGCTGAGCTGGGCTGGGTTGAGGGGCTGAGGAACCGGGACGGGACGGGCTGAGCTGGGCTGGGCTGGGCTGGGTTGAGGGGCTGAGGGGACAGGCTGAGCTGGGCTGGGCTGAGATGGGCTGAGCTGAGCTGGGCTGGGCTGGGCTGAGCTGGGCTGGATTGAGGGGCTGAGGAACCGGGACGGGCTGAGCTAGCCTGAGGGGCTCAGGGGCTGAGGCGCCGTCGGGGCCGGCCCGGGCAGGGCGGGGCCGGGACGGGGCGGGATTGGCTCCTGCGGCCGCTGATTGACAGCGGCGGGCCGGCGCGCGCTGGGCGGCTCCGCGGTGATTGGCTGTGGCGGGCTCACAAACCCGCGGCGCGGCCGGAGCGCGGCCAGAGCGGGGCCGGAGCGGGGCCGGGGAGGGAGGGCGGCGTTCCGAGGGGCTCTGCGGGCAGCGAGCGAGCGAGCGAGGGGCCCCGGGTGCGGCCGCCGGCAGCAGGCGCCCGGCGGGGAGGGGAGCGGCGTGTGGTGCTGTCGGGGCCACCGTCGGCGGTCGCGGCGATGGGCAGCGCAAGGGGGCCCGCTGGGGCCGTCCTGCGGGCGCTGGTGTCAGTGGTCGCCGCGCTGCTGGCCTGTGGCGTGGCCAGCGAGTACGACTATGTCAGCTACCAGTCCGACCTGGGCCCTTACCCTGGCGGGCGCTTCTACGCCAAACCCCACCAGTGTGTGGCCATCCCTGCCGACCTACGGCTTTGCCACAGCGTGGGCTACGACAAGATGGTGCTGCCCAACCTGCTGGACCACGAGACCATGGCCGAGGTGAAGCACCAGGCGAGCAGCTGGGTGCCGCTGCTGAACAAGAACTGCCATATGGGCACCCAGGTCTTCCTCTGCTCCCTCTTTGCCCCCGTCTGCCTGGACCGTCCAGTCTACCCGTGCCGCTGGCTCTGCGAGGCCGTGCGTGACTCCTGTGAGCCTGTCATGCAGTTCTTTGGCTTCTTCTGGCCAGAGATGCTCAAGTGTGACCAGTTTCCCCAGGATGATGTCTGCATTGCTATGACGGCTCCCAATGCCACCGAGGTCTCCAGGCCCAAAGGTAAGGTATGGCTGATGCTGCAGCCTTGTTCCTGGCACTCCTCTCTGAGCTGACAGGGCAGGTGTTAGTCCGGGAGGGGCCTCATGGGTCTGAAGGGGCTCTCGTGGCAGGAGGAGGCTCAACTGAACTCTTCTTGGCAGCAATCTTCCTCCAGCCTCTGAGCACTTTCTGTGCCCTCGTGTCCCAAGGAAGGTGGGATACCCTGCCAGCTCCTCATCCCTATCCCGGAGCCAAGCCTTGGGACAGGCTGTTTGGGACATGGCAGGTTTGTGCCTGTTCTGATTCCCACACAGGCACTGGGGCTGGGCTCCAGCCCTGATGGACCAGAGTGTGACCCTCCATCCTCAGATACTGCACTKCTCTGCTTCTGCTCCAGCCTGACTCCTGCGGGGCTGCTCTGGGCAGCAGGAGGATGTGTGGTCTCCACGGCAGAAAGTGGCAGGAGGAGGCTGACTGGAGTCAAGAGTGACAGTAGCCCTAGCAAGATCCCCCAAGTCCAGTGCAGTTCTAGGGCAAGAGGATGGGCAGCTGGTGGCTGGGCGTGCAGTGGAGATCCAGCCCTGCCCTCGGGTGGCTTGTGGGCTGGAGAGGAGCAAGAGATCTGCCCAAAAACGAACAGGGAAAGTAAACGTAGATCGTGTTTGTTTCTATTGCATGCGGCACGTTTTTGTGGTGCCAGACTGGCTTGTTCAAGTTGTAGTGAGTCTGGTTTGTTGCTGCAAACTTGAAAATAAATAAAGATCTTGGTGTCATTTTGGCGTTTGCTATTGGAGGACCGTGAAAGGCTGGCCGGGGGGGTGTTTGTAGAGGGAGATGGCAGAGGGCTCTGAGAGAGTGCAGTCCTTGGTGAGCAGAACCTCATTGAAAGGAATTGGCACTCCTGATTCCGCGGGAGGGTTGTACCGGGGCTTCGGGGATGAACTGGGCAGGGGGCTGCTTTCCGTGGCTTCTGTGCTGTTGGAGCTCCTSCGGAGGGTCGTGTGTCCTCTGCAGTTGTACAGACAAAGGCTGTGTGTTGTGCTCGACTGGGAGAGCTAAGGAGAGCTGAGCCAGCCAGCAGGGAGTGTCCAATGTCGTCCTGCCCGTCTGGAAAGGACTCGTACTTTGGGGATCCCTTCTGATACAGGGCAGGAAGGGAGTGTGSATCCTGCAGCAGAGGGCTGACACTCAGGTGTCTGCAGGAGCTGTGTGGAGGCATGGGGAGGGCAGTGGAGAGCACTGGGGTGGTGATTTGGGAATGGCAGGTGGAACGTGAAGCTCATACCTGTGCCAGGGGATCTCATTGCCAGGGACTGAGCCTGTCCCCACAGTGACAGCAGCACAGCCATACTGGCTTCCTTCTCATGTCTTGCCCTGACGTGATTGCTGGAGGAACCTTGTAGTTTCCCAGGAATGTTTTAAAATAATATGTCCTATGTGAACCTGGGCCCTCGGTCAAGACTGCTCCGATGTCCTGTATTGCAGGTACAAAGGTTGCTTTTATTTCCTCAGGGACTTGCAGCCAAGCATGCTCCTGGGGCAGCTGGGTCTGAGCTGCCCCTTCCAAGGTCTGAAATGGAGTCTGAACTGTTTGCAGGTCATTCATTTTACAGACATTAATGAGCCAAGACCTGGGAACAGTATTCTGAATGATCAGAACCTGCCAGRTTTTCCATTGTGTAGTTTACTGACTTTCTCATTGCCTTTCAGAGCTGACTTGGAGGCAGCACTGTGGTGGGACACTAGTGGTTTTTTTGGTGCCTCCAACAGTTTAGAGTGAAAAAAGCAAACCCCACGTTAATTGCAAACCCCACTGTTGTGATGTAAACCAGCACTGCCGGGTCTCCAGCACGCCAAAGAGGATCCTGCTGATGGCCCTTAAAGCACCTGTCCCTTTGGCTCTGGTACTGCCACCTCCTGCAGGTGCAGTCACCATGGGTGACCTGCGGCTCAGTCCTTGTCCCTGTGCTGCCTGGGTTCTGCTATGGGCACCCCATCGATGGTTTGTGTGTGYTTTCTGTCAGCACCAATTCCTGGAACCCCTTTGGTCTTTGGCACAGGGTGTTTCTGGTTKATTCAGAGGGTCAGAACCAAGCAGTGTCCCCCCTTTTCTCTTGGTACTAATAAAAAAAAACCCTTTCAGTATTTTTCCCCATTAACACCTCGAAATTGGAATTTGTTTCTGTGCCTCTCAAAGAGCTGACCTGCTGAATTCCTTTCTCCTTAAGCACAGGCGGTAAAGCCTGCAGGCCCACAGGATGCATCAGGGGAGTTCCAGATTAATACAGCATTACACATTCCTTCTCTTGCCCCTGGAGTAAGCCAGGCWYTGGAAAATGGTCAGCAGGGAAYGAGCGAGCTGGAGGCAGRCTGAGGCTGTGCTTMGAGCTGCTCTGTCAGCTGCAGCAGATGGGCCCCAGCCAACCTGCAGTGGGCCAGGACGTGGGCTGGAGATGTCTGCACCCCCTCTCCCTTGTCACCATCTCATTAAAGCCTAGAAAGAAAYATTCTGACTGCTGGTTTTATCAAATCTCCAAAGTCTGTTTCTGCCTGAGTCACTGAGTTAGATGGTGATAGTGGCAGTTGCATGTTCGGGTTCTGGAAGGTTACTCAGACCAGGGGCATCTCTCAGAAGGACAGAGAGTGGCACGGTGGATGTTGGTGCTGTGAGGGCAGACTTGTGACTTGCACACAGGAGCAAGTGGAAGGCCAGTTGCTCTGCATGTGTGATGAATAAAGCCATGGTACATGTCCCCAGGAAGTAGCATTTGGCACAGGACAGATTTGTGGGTGGCGACAGGGGAAGAACAAGCCACAGGAAACAAATGTCTGGCCTGAGCCCCCATGGGGCATCTGTGGCTGAGGAGACACGACACTATGGCCGTGGCTGTGTCTGCCTCTCCAGCCGTGCTGACTCTGCACGCCCTTTTTGGGACACCTCTCTGCTTTTGGCCCAGCAATGCTGTGGGTTTGCTGGCCTGGCTGCGGGCTGAAAGGCCGTGACTGCTCTGTCTRCATGCAGGGACTGGCAGATGTTTTGCTACAGTGTTGTCCCTGAGAATAACTCCCTTGTGTGGGAAGAGCCCTCCATCCTGCTGGACCAGGAACAAGCAGCATCTCCCAGCTCAATAAATTCATCTGCCAGTAGCTCAAGTCTACGTCTGTGCTGCTGGGTGGTCTCTGCTCCAGCTGCAGATGGGAACTGGGAACAAACTCTTATTCTCTGGGTGAAGTGAGCTTTSCTCCCAGGGCAGATCCCAGTGAAATCCCCTGGGCTGGTATTCCTCAAGAGGTGTATGTTGGCCACTGCCAGTGGTTGGTGAGCCATGAGGCTGCCATGGGCTCAAACCAAAAGAGAGTATGATCACTGTCGGTGGTGGGTCTGTCCCTGAGCAGGGCTGCTCTGGGACAGGGCAGGAGGGAGGATGGTCAGGGGCTTGCTGAGCACTGCCTGGGCAGCCTGTGGGGTGCTCTGTGGCACTGAGGGGAACATTGCACTGCACTGAGCTGTCCCAGTCCTGCGTTCCCTTGCCTGGCACCAAGGTGGCCCCTTGGCACTTGAACCTTCTCTGGGCAGTGTCCTCCTGCTGTGCTGGGGTTTGGGAACTGTGTGTCTGCCCTTGGCACTCCAAGGGAGGGAATGTCAGCAGCTATGGGCCATCCCCATGGCAAGCAGCTCCTCTCAACTCAGAGCCTGGCCCTGAAAATTCCTGTCTTTGCCAGTGCTGTCCTTGTGCTCTTAGCAGCTGCCTGCCTGTGCCTGGCCCTGACAGTGTTGCAGTAGGGTGGGCAGAAGGCTGYCCATGGTCACTGCTGCCCTGTAAGCTCGTGGATGGCTCCTGACCCCAGGAGGGTGATGTCCCACAGAACTGAGAGCCCTGGCAGGGTGCATGGGCGTGTGTCCCCCTCGAGGGTGGCAGTTTGACAGCATGGGCAGTCTGGCTCTGCAGTGCTACTTGTGCTGGCTTCTCACCACCTCCCAATTGTCTTCATGTCTTTTCTTTTGCCAGGAACGACTGTGTGTCCCCCTTGTGACAACGAGATGAAGTCAGAGGCCATTGTGGAGCACCTGTGTGCCAGCGAGTTTGGTAAGTGAGAGCACTCCAGACATGAGGAGGCTTCCCCATGGGCAAGGGGCAGCACAGCTCCTGTGGGCTGCACTGGGACCGCCAGGTTTCCCTGTCTGCAGCAGTGCCAGTGTAGCCTGGATCCATCCCAATCCCAGGCTGTGTGCCTCTAGATGTCAGTGTGGCTATGTGGAGGTGCTGTTGGGAGGGGACTGCACTGGATGTGTCTGGGATGTGTCTGGGATGTGTCTGGGGTGTGTCCAGCTCCCGAGGGCACCCAGGGACAGGGGGCTCTGCTGGCAGTGCCCACAGCCCGCATGGCACCGGTGCAGGGCAAATCTCCTGCCCCTCCTGGCAAAATGGGCTGTGTTACAAGGCCCTGAGCWTGGGGACACTGCCAAAGCAGTGACATTGCTGTCAGCCACAGCTGCAGGCAGAGACCCAGAGCTGGGCACCTTGGCAGGGGATGGGGGCAAAAGTTGCGTTGTTCTTTAGTGATCCTGGGGTGGAGAGACGTCACCCCTGATGTTCCCAAGCTCGTGTGCTTGTAGGAATGGTGCATAGCATGGACCATTATTCTGCTTGCAAGTATGAAGGGGCAAACCAGTCTCCYTCCTCCCCATACTGTTTGTGCTGCTGTGTTTCTTTTGAGCAAAGTTGTGCTGCTCRTGTCAAATCTAGGTGTAAAAACCCAAAGCCAGTCCTTATCTAGCTGCAGCCAAGCAGTGAGTTTAAGAAAATGCAAAGCTACTTGAAAGCTTTGTCCTAAATATGAGTGACTCAGACAATCAGAGGTAAACTGAACTTCTTTAAAAAAAAGAAAAAAAAGGTTATCACAAGGAGAAATATCATCTTTCTCAGATCAAACCCAGAATTAACTGATTTTGACATCCTTGCTGGTGTATGTAACTTTCCTGGAAGATTATTAAAGGCATATTGAACAAGGTGTGCATTCCTGGGGGATTAGCACTTGAATGTGCCCTGTATTGGAGTGTGCTTATGCAAACCCRAACCTGCTCTGCATGCTGGTGTGTTACCCTTGCTGCTGGAAATGAATTCACAACTCTCCTGCAGATTTGGTATGCCAGAAGTCCTAAGTTCAGGGCAGACTATTTCTACCAGGGAAAAGCATCAACGGGAGCACCCATGTAATAGTTTCCCAGGAATGTGCATACTTCCAGCTTGGTTGGGAATGGAAGCAAGCATTCAGTCTGTGGTCTGGCTGGGGAATGGGAGGTACTGAGTGCCTGGAGYTGGGGTGCTCAGAGCTCTGTCCTGGGCAGGCATTTGATGGGAGCTGAAGCAGAGCTGCCCCTGCCCCACTGCACACACGGGGAGGGACTGCAGGGAGTTTCCAGCWGGTGGGGAGGGACAAATGGCTTCTGGGATCTTGGTTTGGACAGGAGCTGCCTGTCTGGGCTTGTGGTGATGCAGAGATATCATCCCAGTCCAGGGGCTCTGGCCTGGGGACCCCCATCCCAGAGAGGAGCAAGGGGCACTGGCTGGTGGCAGCAGTGGRTCTGGTGCTGCTGGGTCACTGCAATAGCAGTCCCCTTGCCAGAGGTGTGASAAGTGAGCTGAGGTGGTATCCTGCTGTAAGCAAGTGCTGGGAAGGGAAATACAAACTTATCCACGTGCTTGTCATCAACTTCTGCCACTAAATACCCTCCCGTGCTGTGGGACAGTTACACCGTGGATCATTGTTTAGTCTTGGGGGGTTACTATCATGGGGTGATTTCTCAAGGAAAGCTGTTTTTCTGGCACTAAAATAAACTCCCAGACCTTCAGACTGAAGTTTCTCATGCATGTCCACCAAGGTAAACACTTGGCAGCTGACAGGTTACAGATCCTCATCAAAGCCAGACATGTACAGTAAATGTTTAAACTAACATGTGCTGCATGGGGCAGCTGTTAGTAGCCCTGCACTGATTCCCACTGTGTCGTTACTTCAGGTTTCTCTTAAATCCCAGCAGCTCGTTGCAGACAAGAGGTGAGGAGCACTGCCAGGAGYCTGCCAGCCTCATGGTCCAGCAGAGCTCTGGGTTTGCCTTTGTTTGAACAAGGCTGAATGCAGGCTCCAGGGTGCTGGTTGGAGGCCTCTCCTCTGAGAGTAGGACAACTCTGGGGTGGATGTCAGTGTGGGGTGCCAGAGCCCTGGCAGGGCACAGAGCAGCACAGGGGGTGCTTAGGGGTAAGTGCAGTGTAGATTTGAGTGTAGTGCTGSTGTCCTGGGGCAGCAGTGGATGCAAGAGGAAGCACGAGATCGGCCTCCAGCACCCCCACAGCTGCCTCCCCCAGCTGCCCTGGGCTGCAGCCAGAGCTTGTTTCTTAGTGCTGGAGTTCATTCCACGCTCTGTTTCTCTTAGTGATTTTATTTATTGTTTCTGCCCTTTCTCTGGGGTCTGAGGGGATCCTGCTGAATGGGCTCTGTGGCACTGGGGACTGCAGAACAATCAATACATGCTGTTTATTTTTTGTCCGTGACTGACAGCTCCTTGCCTGCAGCCTTCTCCTATTACAGCCCTAATGTGTCTTCTGGCAGGTTTCCTYCTTCCCAGCAATTTCTAAAGTAAGGAAAAATGAAGCTGAAGGAACAGTGGAGCTTTCCCTTCTCACACATTCCCTTTCCTGCACATGAGGTGCTGAAGTGGGGGCCCTACCCATGCAGGCAGGAGAACAGCAGAGACAATGTCCTGGTCCCAAACTCTCCTGTGCTGMAAAAGAGCGGTGGAGGTGCCCGTGGGGAGCAGGCATGGTGCATGGTAGAGGGTTGTGAACATAACACAGGGGCTTCTGCTCTCACCTGGTCACCACCCCAGTACCAGTGCGTCCTCGGTTGTACTGGAAGGTGTTTGAAAGGAAATGGTGAGAAGGGCTCRTGGTATGTTGATCCTGCAGCCCTCTGGGCCGCTGTGGCATGCAGGGGCTGGTGCTGCCAAAGCAGCCTGTGGCCACAGTGCTGGCCTGGAAAGGTGCCACATGCTCCTGCTGTGGATAACCCCCCTGGGTCAGCTCCTGCCTGACWGCCACAGCTGAAGGTTGAGTCTGTCTGAGCCAGCGTGTCCTGGGSTCTCAGAGGTGATTCTGGCCCTTCTCCCAGTCGGTGCTCAGACAGATTTGGTATAGAGCAGGGGACTGGAAAGGCCAAGGTTCCCAGTGAGGAAGCTGTTTGCTTTGGCAGCTCAGCTGTGTCCTCGAGCCAAGACTTGACCTATCCCTCTCGAGCCTTTTGCCTGCTGCAGGGCTGTTCCCAGGGCTGGGGAGATGCCAGGGGAGCTGCTGCAGTGCCATGGTTCCACCTGCCAAATGCCATRTTCTAGGAAAGCTGGAGGCTGCCTCCCACTGTGGGGTGGTGAGCTCTCAGAGCAGGATGTGTCAGAGTGAATGTGCCCTCAGGCAGCACTCCTGGTGTGTGTGGGACATGCCAGAGCTGTGTGTCTGGCTTGCCACTGGGGAACTCAGCTCTCATACCTGGAAACCTCACCTGGAATGTGGGTTGGTGTTTAGGGRATGTGGCCCAAGTAGAGGGAACAAGTCAGCGTGGATAAGGGAAGTGATGCTCACGTTGAAAGGTGTTGCTGCTGCTGCTGCCCACTTGATGTCATGGAGCTTAGAGCTGCTTGAAAACTACTTACTTCATTTTCCAGATTTGTTGCAACCTGATCTGGTTCAGCATCTTTAGCTCCTTAAAACTGGAGTCTCTTTAGCTCCTGAATTTGGAAAACAGATGGAATGAAAATTTCACTTAGGTTTCCAGTCCTAGATTACTTTATTGTACATGAACAGTGTAACACGACAGGGCCCTTGGCAAACCCAGGGGATATTTTTGGCACAGGGGCAGATGAGCACCATTGTTCCTCTTTTCAATGTAGAGGCTGGGAGCAGGAGGGTGATTCTGAGTCCTGCTGCCTTGGTTGGGATTGTCGTGGTGCTGTCCTGCTGCCTTGGGTTGGGATTGTCATGGTGCTCCTGTCCAGGAAGCAACATGTGTTTGCAGCTACGAGTTCCAGCAGAGCAGGACTTCAGGGAATGATGCTGTGGGGACCTGTCTCCCTGCCAGARSCAGAGGTTCTTGTGGACTGCCTGCAACTGCCCTGGGACTCAAATGAGAAGGGGCAGCAGCCAACAAATCACCTCTCTAAGCACTAGTTATCTGCAGCTCTGAAGTAAACTCCCAAATGATGAAAATATGTTAGCAATTTTTGGCCATATGTGCTTTTCCCTAAAAACARGGCAGAGCCAAATGGCACAGAAATGATGTTTTAATGTACAACACGTTTTCATAATTTTTCCCATGTATGCAAAATTCCTCTTCATGGTCATGGCAAAAAACTTTTTTTTGGGGGGGGGGGTTAGGTTTGCAAAAATGCTGAACCCAAAGAGGAGTGTATTTTCTATGGAAGTTGTATCACAAAAACTCCCCTTCTCCCTGGGAAGGTGCAGGCGTGTGATTGCATGCTGGGCTCTCCACAGCTCTGATGCAGACAYCCAGCACTTGGAAACTTTCTGCACAGCACCGCAGGGCTGGTGTGACTGCAAACCAAATTGGCCTTTTAAATGATCCTTTCAAGAGTCTCTACCTGCCTGGAGAGCGGGGATATCACCCAATTTACTCAGCTAACATTTGTGCTTGGCAGCTGAACAAGTCCATTCTCMAATGGGAAGTGCCAGGTGCTTTGCTGGAGGAAGGAGAACAAAGATGTCAGTGTTTCACCGTGGTGCTTTCCTGGGCATGGGGCAGCTCCAGCTCAGCTGCAAGGGTGTTTGTGTCACTCRTGGCCAGGGTGATGCCATGGAGCAGAGGGTACGGGAGCAGAGGAGGGAGAAGGGCAGTGCAGGAGTGGAGCAGGGCACCCACTGGGTGTCTGCAGTGGGCCAGGGCATTGCTGCTGTCCCGGGGCCCAGGCTCAGCTGCCCCTCAGCCTCACAGAGCCTTTGTGCCAGTCAATCCTGCTCAGGAGTTGCTTTGTTTTTCCCCTCTCCCGGCTTGTTTTGCAGCTCTCAAGATGACCATAAAGGAAGTGAAGAAGGAGAACGGGGACAAGATGATCATTCCACGGAAGAGGAAAGCACTGAAGCTCGGGCCCATCCGGAAGAAGAACCTGAAGAAGCTGGTGCTGTTCCTAAAAAATGGGGCGGACTGTCCCTGCCATCAGCTGGACAACCTCAGCCACTACTTCCTCATCATGGGCCGCCAGGTGAAGACCCAGTACCTGTTGACAGCCATCTACAAGTGGGACAAGAAGAACAAAGAGTTCAAGAAGTTYATGAAGAAGATGAAATCACCCGAGTGCCCGACTTTCCCATCCGTTTTCAAGTGATTGCTGGGTGGGGGGAGAGCCGGGGGCTGGAGCTGCCGTGGGGCAGTGGCTCAGTCTCGCTGCTCTGCAGTGGGGATGCTGGAGCCAAACCCTTCTGCTCCTCTGTGCTGCTCCTGGGAGCTCTCTCACTGACCTCAGCCCTCCTGCACATCCACTGCTGGCGTCTGCCTGACCTCCTGGGCGTGTGATGAACGTGCACCAAACGGGTCACACACATTTGTGTCTGCAGTGTCTAAAGAACTGTTACTGTACACTGATGTACAACCATTCAAATAGCAGCTGTCAGGTAAAGAGGGCAAGCAGAGGGGTGTGAGGTGATTGTAAAAGTTCACATGCTTACAGAAACAGCCCTTGTGACCATGTCACTCCTTCCTGTCTTCATGGCTGCAGGATTGCCCTGGATTCTTGTGTGAGCCAGAGCTGGCTAATTAGACAAACGTCCCATCCTCACCGTCAAAGTTAATAAACGAGTAGTGGAGCACCCGTTAAAACCTCTGATAAGAATTCCTAATAGCTAATTGCCCTCACTGTAAAAAAATGCCATTATAGTCTAAACCTACTTAGTTTAAGCCTTAACTCTGGTTCCTCGTGRTGCCTTGATGGGCTGGAGCCCTCCCTCACCAGCATCTCTTGTAAAATATCTCACTGGGTGCTTGCCTTGGCCTCTGCTGCGCCAGCTGAGCCCTTTGTGCCCAGTGCTGTGCATGCCCAGGTAGCCCTGGAGCCTCTGTGCATGCCCAGGTGGCCCTGGAGCCTCTGTGCATGCCCAGGTAGCCCTGGAGCCTCTGTGCATGCCCAGGTAGCCCTGGAGCCTCTGTGCATGCCCAGGTAGCCCTGGAGCCTCTGTGCATGCCCAGGTAGCCCTTGAGCCTCTGTGCTGTGCCCAGGTAGCCCTGGAGCCTCTGTGCATGCCCAGGTAGCCCTTGTGCCCAGTGCTGTGCATGCCCAGTGTGTTGGTGCATTCGCCATGGGGCTGGGGGCAGAGGGGTCTCTGCTTACAACTGTGCCTTTGGCCTTGTGAGGCCCTGTCCCAGCAGAGTCCCCTGTCCCCTGTCCCCTGTCCCAGCAGTGTCTCCTGTCCCCAGCAGTGTCTCCTGTCCCAGCAGTGTCCCCTGTCCCCAGCAGTGTCCCCTGTCCCAGCAGTGTCCCCTGTCCCAGCAGTGTCTCCTGTCCCAGCAGTGTCCCCTGTCCCAGCAGTGTCTCCTGTCCCAGCAGTGTCTCCTGTCCCAGCAGTGTCCCCTGTCCCAGCAGTGTCCCCTGTCCCCTGTCCCCTGTCCCCAGCAGTGTCCCCTGTCCCAGCAGTGTCCCCTGTCCCAGCAGTGTCTCCTGTCCCCAGCAGTGTCTCCTGTCCCAGCAGTGTCCCCTGTCCCCTGTCCCCTGTCCCTGCAGCTGCCCTGCCCTCAGCCTGGGTGAGGTCCCATGCACGGGTGGCCTGAGCTGGTGCTGCCCATTCCTGTTGTTCCATTTTAAGCCTGTGCAAAGGTTCATTTGCTGGCCTGCCTGGGGCTTTGGCTGGGCAGACCTCATGGCCAGCTCCTCCAGCTTGTATCACTCCCTCACTTTACCAGGGATGCTTTTACAGTTCCTTTAAGCTGCTGGCAAAGTACCAGGGTGCACAAGGCCCAGGACTTGTCCCTACAGAGCTGCAGGGAATGTTTTGTCTCTGTCTTTCCCTCTTGGCCGTTGCTGTGGGACCCATCAGTCTGGGGTTTTGTCTGTTTGATCTATGACAACTTAYCTGTCTGTCATTCTATGTCTTCTTTGCCCTAATCAAAATGTCATGTTTGTATGATTTCAAATAGTTTATGAAAGACGAAGAATGTCTCACCCAAATGATTACATTTATTGACTAAGCTGAAATTCATTATTGTGTTAATTGGACTAGTTCTCTTCTTCAGAGACCCAATCACTCCACATTCATTATCCTTCCTCCTTCCAGYTAGTATTCTCATCCATCACCAATACTCTGAGAATGAATGTCTGAGGTCTGAGATAATCCTGTTGTGTCACAGTTAAGTGAAATAACAAATCCTCATTTTTGAGGTTTGAACCAAGCCCACTCAAAGCTGGTAAATTAATTATTCATTACCTTGGGAGTGGTGCTTATTCCCCAGGTGGGGACAGAGCCATGGACTTGGTTGTAGAAGAATTCCACGAAGAAGCCAAGTACTCCAAGRAATGATGTTTCACAGTTAACAGAGAGATGGATTTAGGATGTGAACTTTGTAGAGTCCCYCTAGGTTGTCTTAGACCACCATTTGTAGTAGTGTTGTTCCTTTATTGCAAAATTAATCATTGTAGATAATGTGCTTTATCAGTGAAGTAAAAAAATAAATAAACCATGGGCTTTAAAGATCACAGGTTGATGAGGTGAAATGATGGAGAGGGCTGACAGATGCAGTGTGGGGTGAGGGGTGACACAGCCGAGCTGTGCCAGGCTGGAGCTGCCCCATTGCCCCCTCCAGGGCTGGGAAATCAGSCAAGCATCTCCAACTGGAGCTGGGCCCTGCTTTCATCAGCTGTTCACAGGTAACCCAGGTGTGCAGGGAGAACAGCACGAGGAACAAAAAACCAGAAAGAGTTCAAATGGAAATCACTAACTCCTTCCCTTTGCGGCAGRTGGAGCTGCACTGAGCGTGATCTCTGCTCTGTGTGGTGCCTGGGCAGGCAGGGATGGACCCKGAGCTGTCTGTGGCTGTGCATGGTTTCAGCAGGGAGGGGTTGCTGGGTGAACATGCACAGGCTCAGCTGAAACTTTCTCCAAAGCCACAGTGAAACTCTGCTTCCCCCACCCCAACAGCAGAAACGGTGCAGAGAAAGTGCTCCACTGTGTTTCAGAGGCTGCCCACTGCAACATGCTGGATGACCCTGAAAAAGGACAGACATGCACACGGAATTAAAGCCACCCTCCACCCCAAGGCCAGAGCTATGTTTGTTCCCTGGCTCAGAAGTTCTTTTTTTCCATCCCAGCCAAGCTCAGCATGCCACAGTGGCACTGCCAAGGAAAGAGAGCTCCCTCAGATCTAGTGAGGAAAAATGTCTCAGTGCCTTTAGCAAGTGCTTTTACAATCCCTGTTTTGCAAAGAAACAGACTTTTTTTTTAAATTTTTTATTGCTATTTCTTCCCCAGTAATCCCATCGGAGCCTGTGAGTGTGCTGCTGTTGGATAAGCTGCTCCCTTGAGGCASTCTGTAGCTGTCCAAGCATTATTGAATTCTTGTTGGAAGGGGGAGTGGGGCAGGGCAGCAGCTCCTGTGCTCTGGGAGCTTCTCCGTGCACTCAGAGCCACGGGCAGGGTCCAGAACTCTGCAGCTCTGGCTCCCCAAAGCAGAGCCCATCCTGGACAGGAGTGTGCCTCATCCTGGCAGGGTGGCCCGTGTGCCTCAGGAGCCTCACAGCCTCTGGAAATGGTGCCTTTGTTTCAGGGACTCCCCATCAGAGGCTGGAATCTCCTGTGGGGCACAGCCTGCCACAAGAATGTGCCTGCAGAGCAGGAGCTGGGTCTGCTGCCCCCCTGCCCTGGCACAGCCTGGCAGTGCCCAGCAGCACAGGGAGCCCTGGCTCAGTCTGCTCTGGCACATCACAGAGTGAATCTCTCCATCACCAGGGCACGGGCACACTGAGCACAGGGCTCCTCACAGCTGCCAAAATCCCGAGAGCCACGAGCAGCTGGCAAACAGTCTCTCCTTTCTGCACAAGTGTGCTTGGATGGGGAATTCACTGCAGTCTGAACCATTTTTCCTTTGGAGACAACAGGAGATGTTTGCCAAGCCAYTCTGTGGGGAGCAGGGAAGGCAGCACACGGCTGGAAGGTGCCTGGTACAGTCAGCACAGCAATTTTTGTGCTCCAGCTCTCTGCTCTGGTTCATGCAGGAGCAGCTCATGGGGCTGCCCCCAAAACTCTGCTGCTTTTTCTGTGGCTCAGGCTGGGGCTGTTGTGCTTTTGGTGACCTGTGCTGTTGGCACTTTGCTGCCTCAATCTGACCCTCCAAACTCTTGAGCTGCTAACGTGTCAGAGAGGCTAATTTTTGGGAGGTGAGGTATTGTATATGGATAAATTATGGCCCCAGAAGGATGGTAGAGTGTATCTCTGGTRTTACKTGGAAAGAAATGAGGAGATGAGGCMTTTGCCTTGGGCAGGAGGATGAGCACGTGTGCAGCCTCTCTTGTACGATGTTCAGAAGTGCATTAAACTCCAAAAATAATGAACTGCAGCCCCTTGAGGCAAATGACACTTTTAAATTGGTCATCCTCAAGCGAGGGTGATTCCACCTAGCCCAGACAGCCTCCCCAGTCGCTGCACAGCAAGGGCAAGTACCCGTTTGGAGAAGGCTGAGCTGTTTGTGGGAGCTCTGAGGTAATTTGACATTTGTGAGGCCGTGTGCCTTCTCACAGGGCTTGTGGAACGGTGATGGCCAGGCCAAACCGCTCACTGGCATGTTCACGTTTGTATCTTAAACAATCTTTAATAAAATGTTGATATCAGTGTAAGTTTTTATCTGAGTCATGCTCCTGGATTAGCACTTGCCAAGAGTTGAGGTTTCACTAAGGGTGACACTCCACAAGTGATTCAACACTGTCCTGCACAGCTGAACCCGTGCAGCCCCAACTCCAGAGTGTTTGCAATTTCTTCACCATTTCATAGTTTTTCACTTGTCCCAAATGTTTATTTAATAATCCTGGAAGACCTTTTAAGCTTTGTGGGTTTAATGTTTGCTAAATATCCTGTCACTTCCACTTGTCCTGATAATTCCCATCCTGTGCTAACCCAGCCCCAAAAGCCCAGGAGGGTCCCTGGGAGCTGAGTGGGGTTTTGCCAGTGGGATCATTTTGCCTTTGCATTACCTCAGCCCCTGCACTCTGATGGACCCTGGCAGTATTAGTTTCACAAATTCATTTTCCTGCACAAAAGCTTTTGGTTACTTTGGGATTAGGGACTGTTTAAAGTTCATTGTTCTCCCGAGCTGCCTTGTTTTGCTGTAATGCTGAGATGCCTGGGCTGTAGGAACCYAATCCCCCTCCTCCTCCAGCAGCCCCGCTCGCTGAAAATCTGTTCTCTGCTTTAGTGCAAATTGTTGATGGGAGATAGCAGCGGGTCTTTCTGCTCCCATTTAATGTGTCAGCAGAGAAAGACATCTGCTTGCAATTATGGGCATGGCCTTGCTGAAGGATTGGCCTGGTAGATTTTATAAGGTAATAGGAAATCTTTATCAATTCGTAATTCCTGGTGTCAAAGAAAGGAATAAGTTTCATTTAAAATTCTCATCTTTTATTTGACAAAATTGTAGGATAAAACATGAGATTGATATCGAGGGAAGAATCCACGTGCTCTCTGCAAAGAGTGAGTCCTGGATTTCCCATTCAAAGCTCTGAGCACGTGAGGGTCAGTCTGGGCAGAGAGTTGGCTCCTCTGCTGATCGTTCACTGCCCTCTGGGGCATTTCCAGAGAGGCAAATCCTCTTGGAAACGATTTGCTGCTGCCTTTGCAGCGTGATCTGGAACAGGAGCATTGTCCCCAGGGCCGATGGATGGGCTGGCTCTGGGCTCTGCAGCTCCTCAGTGCAGAACAGAGACAGCTCTGCCCATGCCCGCAGTGCTCCCCTGGCTGCAGCTCCCAAATCCCTGGGCTGGGCTCAGAATGGACCTGCAGCTCAGAGCTTGGCTTGCAGGAGGGCTCTGGTGTGTCTGAGGTGTTCCCAGACTGAGCTGTCCCCATTGTCCCCACTGTCCCCATCCTCCAGCAGCACCAGGGCTGGGGGAGATGCTCTGGGGATGGTCCTGAGTCCCCGTTCCCCTCTGTGCTCAATGGTGGGAACTCACCTGTCTGGGTCACACAGTGGGAAATGTCCCAAGAGCTCTGGGGTTTGCACCTTGTTGCAGTTCTGGTGTGCTGCTGTCACAGAGAATGTTCCAGAGCTCCCCAGTGTGCTCTGGGCTCCCCGCACCGGGGCTGGTGCCTTTGGCTGAGGTCTGCAGTGATTCAACCCTGGTGGATTTGCTACTCATCCTCTGCTGGTYTGGAGCATTAGACTATGCAGGATCAAGTCTGATTTCCCCCCCTCCCCAGTTCTTTAGTAGCTGACAGTTGTTACCAGCATGAAGTACTAAGTTTTTATTTTCAATGCATGAGTTCAGGCTCGTTAATCACTTCCAAATGKCTCCGTCTAAGGGCGATATTGTTTCAGCATTCAGCCACTAATTTTTTGCAATCTCTGAAATAAGACTCTGCTCTTGAACATGTGCTGGAGAGTTGTTTCTTTCCGCTGTATTTTAAAAATATACATGTGGTTTAATTCAACAAGAGGGCTAGAGGGGACATTTTTCCTCCAGTCCCCCCATTCCCTCCTTTCTCTTTCGAGCTGTATCTGCCAAATCGCCCAGTTCTGTGCCAGCAGCAGCCCCCGGATGATCCCAAATGCATCTGGGCTTAAGAAATGTGTTTCTGGGCAAAAAGAGCACTGCTGCCCTGCAATCCAGACTGAGCTGTACCCGGGGTCAAGGGCCAGCTTGGGCTGCCTGTGCCAGACTCAGGGAGAAGGGCAGAGCTTCTGGCAGGGCCAGAGGAGTTTTCCTGGAGTCATCTCCTTTATTCCTGCAGCAGGGAGGGCTGAGCTTGCTCTGCCAGTCTGCAGGACAGGACAAAGCCCAGCTTTGTGATGGGCATTCAGGCTGATGGCCTTGGAAAGTCTGTGAGTGCTGCAAGGACAGAGGAGAAATGTCAGCACCTTCCCAAAAACACTCATGGCTTCAGCAGACACTGAAAATCTGGGGATATATCARAGCAATGGGGTATGATTCTTCAAAAATGTGAATTGCAGGAGGGAGTCCTGCCAGGCCTAAAGCCCTCAAGGAACTCAGTTGTGCTTGGGCTCAGGGATCCCAGAGAAACATTTATTTCTGTGACTAAGCTGGCTTTTATGTGTCCTGGTTTTTGTAGGACAAACAGCCCCAATGGCACCCTCTGAGCTCGGTGCCAGGGCTGCTGCTCTGGCAATCTTCCCCAGCGAGTCCTGCCASTYTTACCTCTGCCTTCAAGAAAAGGATCATTGGCTTTTGTGGCCCTGGAGAGCAGCCAGGGAAGCAGCCTGTCCACCCCATGCCCTGGGGCTGCAAAGGGCTCTGCTGGCCAAGCAAAGCTGGATGCAAGCTGAGGGAAAACAGATGGTTTCAAGATCAGGCCCATCACATGAATGAGGAGTCAAAGTGCTGATGGATGGGGCAGTGTTCAGCTCAGGCATGGAGCCAAATGCACTGCTGTCCTTCCCAAGCTGTGGATCTGCTGATGACCAAGAGCACAGACCTTGAAAGGGTTCAGCAAAGCCTGGCTCAGAGCAGAGAGCTGGCCCAGCTGAGCTYGTGCTGCAGCTGTCATTTCAGCTCTGCTGCAGTGTGGTTCCAGCACAGCTCAGGGGTGCATTTGCATTGCAGTCCTGGGCTGTGCCCGTTTGAGGGGGGTTCAGCTGCCCTGTGGCACCATAACCCTCTGTAGGATCAGCAGACCCCTCCCCAAAAAGGCTTTTATTGGTCCGTGATAAACTCTTGGTAGCAGCCTGACATCACAAAATGCCCCGTGTGCACTGGGAAAACATGACTTTGGCAGATCCTGGGTTGATGGTGAGCTGGGATTTGGCATGGCTGCAGAAGTGCCACTGATGCTGGCACGTGTCCCTCTGCTGTGGTGACAGACACTTGGAATGAGTGGCGAGGCTGCAGGAGGGAGTTRGGACTTGCACTGCTTTACCCTCAGCCTCAGAAAATCTCTAGGAGGAAATTTGATTTGGAATAGTTCTTCCTGACTCCCAGGAGAAGGCCCAGGAGGGGAGGTCTGAGAGGGTCACTCATCAGCAGCTCATTAAAGGCAGAAACCCAAAACCCCAGGGAGCTGCCACGGGTCATTGGCATGGGCTGCTCACGCTGGGATTTGGCAGCTGGGAATGCACATTGTTCTCTGACCTGAAGCCATGTCCAAAAGGGGATGTTTTTGTTATTTTTAGCATTACATACTAAGTGTTCCCTGTTTTCTTCCCATAGGACCAAATCTGATATTTGGTATTTACTTTTGGAGATGTGGGTGCTTTATTTCTGTAAGATCTTTGGGTAGAGTTGTGTTGTATTTTCATTTGCATTTTTCATATTTCTCGATATAGAGTTTTGTGTTTGAGAGTGTGCATGGCCTGAGGGAGGARCAGACTTCACCCTTGTTCCTATGGAGAGCTGGGATGGCAGGGGACACTGAGGGGTGGCTGTGGGACCTGTCCTGCTGGGGACACTGCAGGGRAGAGCAGGGTGTTCATGGACAGTTTTCCATGAGCATCCTCTSCTGCAGTGTCAGCATCCTGCCCCTGTCAGGATTTCACCTTTTCACCAGGAGCATCATCCCCTGCTCTGCCTCCTGGTGCAGCTGCAGTGTTTGAGAAGGAAGGAGAAGGAGCCACCAGAATCCCTTCTACCCCATCAGCATTTGCACATCAACGTGCTCTCCCTTTGGGGTGAATTCAGAAAAACCATATTTGCAGCTGAGTACCCAGCTAACATCTGGACCAGCAGTTGATGTCTCAATCCATCTCCAAGCACTTACCCTTACCTTTGCCTGTTCTCTGTACTGTACAGAGAGGCAAAAATTGCAGAGGGTTGGAATGTGTTGGAATTGGCACTTTGGAAAATGCACAGTCTGCTGGAATGTGCTAACATCCAGCTCACACAGAAGGGCAATTAACTCTATTTATGTTCATGAGCCTGAATCTCAAACTGGCTTCAGAAAGCAGCTCACTCACATTAAAGGGCTTTATAATCATTTTGCTAAAGTATTCCTTTTGAAAACATTTTCGGTTTCTTAAACAGTTAGGATATTTATAAAATATGGCATCAATTACTACATATTTCTTTATTCACAGTGATTAAACAACCTATAATTATATTTAAGCCTCTTATTTGTATATCATGGTAGCATTAAGAAAAGCTCTGTGATTAGTCTGGGTGTTTTTCTTTCCAAATAGCAGAGGGCTGCAGTCTCCTCTCTCGTGCTTTTGGTGTTGCCCAAACAGCAGCAGAGAGGTGTCTGTGCCCAGCCAGGGGCGGGCTGGGCTGGCAGGCTGCTCTGACAGGTMATGTTCAGCTCTGTGTTTCCTGGACTCGGAGTGCAGTGTTTACAGCAGCTTCTCAGTCATTTACTCACAGGAAAACATTTTCCTGGCTCCTTTTTGCTCGCTGTGGAGCAGTGAGGGCTGCAATAACCAAACCCTCTGTGGCAGCCCCACTGCTCACAAAGGCAATGTGAGCTTCCCCTGCTGCAGGTGGGGTGCAGGGGACAATGTGGGGTGCAGGGATGATGTGGGGTGCAGGGGATGATGTGGGGTGCAGGGGATGATGTGGGGTGCAGGGGACAATGTGGGGTGCAGGGGATGTGGGGTGCAGGGATGATGTGGGGTGTAATCAGAGAGAACACCACAGTATCCCCTCTAAACCTGCAGTGGTGGCTCTGCCCTGTATCTTGGATGGAACAGGAGCTGTGCTCATCTCAATTCTTGCTGAATGTTTTCTCTCCATCCAGTGTAGGGTCAGTGCCTAATCCAGTGTCGCTCATCCTTCTCACACCCTTTGATTTGTCCAAACAACACGCAGGTCTCAGGACGGGGATTGCTGTGCTCAGCCAGGACTTTGTGTGTTCTTGGGTCGGGTGTCTGCCGAGGTAACGCTATCCCAGTGTGAAACCCTCCCTCCTTGCTTTACTGAGGAGAATTCCCAATCTGTGCTCGTACAGTTCCTGGGACACGTGCCTGGAGATGACTGAAGAACAGCCCAGATGGGACCAGCACAGTCCCCCCGCAATCAGGAATTGTGCATTGTGCTCTGTGCTGGATGCAGCTCCCACAGGATCAGCCTGGGACYCTCCCAGGTGCCACTCTGCAGTTTATGCTCTGCTGGCGAGGGACAAGCCATTGTTTCTCTCTTGGCAGAGTGGCTGAGAGAGTCCCAGCACAGCAGGGCCAGGGACTCTCTTGCTCTTTTTATGGCTCTAATATTTGCATTGTTTCTGCTGACCTTTGTGCCCCAAATACTGCTCCACTCTTGTGAAACTGGGGCTTTCTGCCTTGGAAAATCTTGGCGAGGGAGAAGTCTGTACAGTGGGTGAATGAAAGATTCATTTTCCCACCCTGTTGATCTTCCATGGCCCTTCTGTTCACTTAGGGATGGAACAGTGATATAGATGTGTAGAAGGAGCAAATAGATTGGTCCATGGTCACTCAGCTCTGCTGCACGTGGTGCAGGRTGAGATACAGGAGAAGAGCATCCTCGGCCCATCCAGGTGGGCACACGTGCTTTTCCCATCTATTAAAGTCCTTCTTGAGGTGGAATGGCTCAGGTCCAGCTGGGAACGCAGAGCTCCTGCTCCTTGATAAGCATCTCTCAATACCTGAACTGTTTCCTCTGAGTCAAAAGGATTCAATGGCAAGATACTTGTATCACTTTTGTGCAAATATCAGATTACAGCCTAGAAACCAGATTGTCTGCAATTAGATGACTGAATTAAAGGGAAGACAGACAGCATCATGTACAATATGAACGAGGYTCATTGTTTGCCTGCAGATACTGAAATTTCTTCAGTTCACTCTCAGAAAAGCACTGTTGTGTCTTCCAGAGTGGCACAGAATTAGATACGCTCTTTCTTTCAGCTTTGGGATGGGGTTCAAAGTTAATTCCCTGCAGATCACCTTACTTTTGAATAAGTGGAGCTCCTCCTGCAGTGCCTGTGCTGGGAAAAAAACCCAACTGTGAAATCTGCTGGAGCTGCTCACTGGGAACAGGAGCCATTCAGAGATATTTCTCCCAGCCTGGTGGAGCACTGGCTGGCCAGGAGTGAGTGCTGTGCTGCAGGGGAAGGGGCCCTGTGCAACTGGAACTGCCCCAAAGCAGAATGTCCCAAACACTCTGGTTTACGTTTGACCCTCCAAAATACATTTTTCCCTGTTTAAGGTGTGTAGAGGAGGAGGAATTGTCTAACAGGAGGGAAGCATGCGAGTTGTCAGATGTGGTTTGCTGTGATTACACCTCAGCTTTTGACTCGGATCCCTTTAGGGCTGGGATTTGGTGCTCACCAGCCTGCCCAGCACTGCAGCTCTCAAATCCCTGGGAGGKTTGTGGAGATGGATCACAGAGACTGGAAACTCGGTTTGTCATTTGTGCTGCCCGTGAACAAGGTTCAGTGGTGGGCTCGGCCGTGCTGGGATAATGCTCGGAGTTGCTGGTCTTAAGGGTCATTTCCAGCCTAAATGCTTCTCCGATTCTCTGATGCTGTGATCCTGTTTCTGTGATTCCACGATTCCTTGTCTCGCAGGACATCGGGCGGCTGTTCCGGGGAGTCACAAAGGCCCGGAGTGGTGCCAGAGGCTTTTTCTGCTCTCGAAGCGGTGCGGGAGGGTGAGGGTGTGAGGAGGGTGAGGGTGTGGGGAGGGTGAGGGTGTGGGGAGGGTGAGGGTGT
>NW_026623944.1:222171-223878 GCF_030028575.1 Malurus melanocephalus
GTCCCGTTCTCTGCTCTGTCCCGTTCTCTGCTCGGTCCCGTTCTCTGCTCGGTCCCGTTCTCTGCTCGGTCCCGTTCTGTGCTGCGGGCGGTGTCTGGCAGGGTCTGTGTCCCCCTGAGCTCCCCCGCCCCGCGGGGATCCCGGGATTTGTCCCCAAAGCCGCGTTTGTCCCGGGGTTTGTCCCCAAAGCCGCGCGGTGGCGCGTTTGTCCCGGGAACGCATCGCGGGGAGCGGGGCCGGAGCGCTGCTCGGGGGTGATCCTGCTCTGAGCACTGAGCTCCTGCTCACCTCAGCCTGGTGTCTGTGCAAACTTGATTCATTTTGTAATTTATAATGGATTTGTATATTATTTATATAAAATATACATTTTTTTTTTTTTAAATTGCCACTCTGCAGTGAATCTTGGCAAGATCCATTTGCCCTAAATACTGCAGTTTTTAAAGAATAAGCAACAGCAGCAGCTCTTTGCTTCTCCCCTGCCCAGGTAACAACAGATAACACAAYTGGTGCCAGCGAGGAACAGCTGCTGCATTCTGCATCTGTGCTGATTTCTGGGACCGAGCACTGTCAGAGTTCCCAGTCTGGCCCAATGAGGTCGGTGCCTCTCCGTGCCATAACTAATCTGGACATATGAACTGCTGCTTTACTCCTTTCACTAATTGCTTGTGACTGTTGAAGCTTTTTGTGCTTGAAAAAAGTAGAAGTCAATCCCCAGAAAATTCAGGAATTGGTAATGATAACTCCCTCTGCGCTGGAAGCAGTGGAGATGAGAAGACCTTTGATGTGTAATTTGTGGTCTAACAAACTAATTAAGAACAAAAAATAACGGAAGCTTTGTTGATCTTATTTAACAGAAAATTGGTTAATTTTTGCTACATGACTTTAAATGCAAACTGTGGCATACCTGAGACCTGCCCAGCCTCACTAAGGAGAGGGTAAGGAGTTCCCCTAAAAGCTATAATTAGGAAGGCAGTGATTTCCCCACGAGTTTGGAGTTTTTGTTTTTGAAGTGTTTTAAATGGTCTGGTCTCATCCACAGATCTCTCTCCCCTCTCCTTCCCTCCCTCCCTCCCTCCCTCCTAAGTTTCTCTAATGTGGGTCATGTCTCCATGTTTGCAGGTGGCACAGCGCAGAATCTGCATTTTTCTTTTTCAAAGTGAAAGTGTCTTTGAAATATGGTTTTGCATCTAATACAGAATGTAATAGGAAGACTTTAAAGAGCTTCTGACGCCTTGTGGAAAAGTGAAAAACATTCTGTTGAGAAACAATCCTGCTGGGCTGTCTTATCTGCCGTTCCCTTTGCTCATTTTTGATAGCAAGGGGCACTATAAATATACGTAACTATACATAAAAATGAGAAACCGTGGCAACCAAAGAGCAGGTTGGTTGTTTTCTCATGTTCCTTCACTGTGGGCAAGTAGGTGAGGGTAGACAGAGTTCATCGGTCTCGTTTCATCTTTACAGCTGCTGCACTGATGCTGTGGCCGTTTGTCGAACGTTGGACTGAAAGGGAGTCACGTACCAGTGGATTATTTTTTCCTAGAGGTATTTGTTAACCCTCTAAAAATAGCGGCAGTGGTTTCTGGAGCACTTTGAGAAGGCTGGCGGTGGAACAGGAATGAAGCGATGCTCAGAGCCGGGGGACAGGAGCTGCCAGATGGCGATGGGGCCGGGGCTGCTCGCTGCAGCTTCCTGGGCAAGGGCAGG